>NC_139584.1:15953456-16058456 GCF_946808225.1 Silurus aristotelis
GGCAATCTCAAAGAAAAGAATGACTGGGATAATTTGACAGGCATTTGCCAGATGGAAATATCCAAAACCACAATTATTGCGAGAGAGTTGTCCATGGACCAATTTAAGAAACATTGATATGAAAGCAGCCACAAAATTGTCATTAATGTGTAATAAAAAAAAAAAAGAATATAATAACAATAAAAAACATTGTCAGATATGAAAGGGAAACAATCCTAAAAATGTGCCCTCTATTTACATTACTATACAATGAATAATAAAACAAGGGGCAAACTCATTGGATGGAAAATGCTGTTTATCGGGCCATGGATTCTTTTGATTTAGTGGCAGAGATTATGAGCAATATCCCTCCATATCTTTTTCAAGTCATGGATGGCCAAGTGCAAATTGAACCAGGTATTTCATTTCATTTTGCCAGCCTCCTCTTTACCTCCCCTCCTCCTCTCCTGTGTTCTTCTCACTGGCTTCACCACATGAACAGTCTTGGAAGATAAATGTGAGAGATAGTAAAGCTAGAGGCCTTGTGACTTTTTCATACTACATCTTAGAGCGTCTCTCGCCCGCTGACTGCCCCCAGTTGGTTCTTGACCATTGCTTATATGGCCTCAGGAACAAATTATGCCGAATTCAGATGTGTTTCACATGGCCAGGCCAAGATGGTAGGGGCATCATATATGACTAATACTGTTAATGTTAAAGTTTAATAATCAGCCAACATAAACACATTTCTGGACATTTCAAGAAAGTGTGTGAAATGTGGCACTTTGGAAGGGCTGTTCAGAATACACCGAATCTGTCACCAATCTTGTTATGTTACACTATAATTAAACCATAATAAAGTGATGAAATTTATTGTCCACATGGTGGCAGCAGATAATGACAGCCCTTAAGTTATTCTATTACATTATTATTAAGGAAGGCAAGAATAATGTGCAACTTTTGAAGATACAAGGCACAGAATCTTTTTTTTCTTTTGGCTTCTACCATAAGGGGTCGCCACAGCGGATCATCCGTCTCCATAGCCCTCTGTCCTCTACATCTAAATCTTTCAACCCGACTACCTGCATGTCTTCCATACAAGGCACGAATAAACTTAGAAATTCAGCTGGGTACAGCAATATATTTTTGTAGCTATTACAAAAGTCTAATCTGCTAATGTTTCCTGTATATTCGGCCATGATGAAGAGGTAGCTTATAGCAGAAAAACTGAAACACAGTATATGCCATCAGTCTAATCCATACACACTCACACAAAGACAAAACAAATCAGCATGTTCTTGCAAGGTTGGAGGGAACCAGGCAAACCAGATGAAGCCAACAGTATATGGGGGAGACCTGCACAACACTACATTCACATACACCCAAATTCAGGACTGAAATAGAGACCCCGGAACTACTTTTTGCACTTCATGAAATCCAGGAGTAACCAGTAGCTTTTTATTTGCCCCAATGCAAGAACATGCTGCATTTCATTAAGAAGTCGATTTACAAGAGACATTGCAAAGTATTTCACCTAAATGTTTGGAGAAACTTACTGTCTGGATTCATGCCGGGGAGGTTTTTTAATGAAAAAAGTATAACACATTTATATATTGGTGTGTGTGTATATATATATATATATATATATATATATATATATATATATATATATATATATATATATATATATATATATATATATATATACTGTATATGAGAAAGAGAGAGAGAGATAGTTTCCAAAAATCAGACACCTGGTAATACTAATATGTACAGCCTATGTTTTTTATTTTTGTATGTGCATGACAGCAGAAAACTAATATATTCCCAGGAGAACGTTTACACTATCCATAAAAAAAAAATCTGTTCATTTACAGCTCTTTTTTATGGGATGTGTGAAAGCAAATCTCTGTTAAGCCAAAACAGCAGGGTTAAAAGAAAATTATATAAGGAAAGGAAAGAATGTGACATACTGTAAAAGGTGTAAGAAACATTTTTACACACCTTTTCTGTTATGCACAGAAGGTAATGACAGTATATACTGTGTATATACTGTCATATACGTCTGTGCATAACAGAAAAGGTGTGCTACATCTAGCTTGCACATACAAACTATATAGAAAACTGTTTGAGTGCTGGGACACAAACATTGCAGTTCTGCGTGCCTAGATTTTTCAGCTTCCAGGTGCTTCATGGAAATGGGACATCTTTTAACGGAATTGTTGCACAATCTTTCTTATAAACATCTTGAGTAAACAAGCAATTAACCAGTGGTAAAGAGTTAAATGAGAAAGAGAAAAAAGAGAGAGGAAGAGAGAGAGAGAGAGAGAGAGAGAGAGAGAGAGAGAGAGAGAGAGAGAGAGAGAGAGAGAGAGAGAGAAATACATCCTACATACAAAATACTGAAAGTCACTGTCCTTAAGACCACCAAAGACCACTGAGACATCTACCCCATAATCTCAAACACATCAAATGCAAATGAGCTGCAAACACAGTGACAGAGCACACATGGCCTCTTATTAAAAACCCATGAATCTGAATTAGGCTGTATAAAATTCTCCTTCACTTCTATAAACAATCAAATTTTCCTTTTGCTGTTTTGTATATGCAGCATTTTTCTGTTTATACAATGTTGGCTGAGCTGTTACTCAAAACTGCTCAAGTCCTCTAAACATAAGTGTAACAAATGTTCAAATCTTCAGCTTTTTGTTGTGTTTTTACCCTTGCACTCAAATGAATAAAGTTGTGAATCCACCAGCTTTACGTTAATACCACAGACAGTAACGTTATCTTCGTTATCAAAATCAATAGCGCTCAACTTTATTTAAACTGGCACAACAGAGGCATGAACATGACAAGCCTTGCATCAAGACTTTTTTTTGGTTTGCATGCCAAAAATTCAAAATGTTTGTAGATTAGCAGCTGAGCGTTCACTACTAAGCAATGGAGACACTATTTATTGTGCTAAATCAATAAGCTGATGTTAATTTCTTTACTTCTTTTGATGATTGTTTTTAAGTCTTTCCATGGGCACTTGAAGCCTGTTGCTGTATTTGCTTTTAGATGGATCCATGTCATCTCCCATCCCCCCCCGCCTCCCCCCTGCAAATTGCAATGCTAATAGAGAGAGAGAGAGAGAGAGAGAGAGAGAGAGAGAGAGAGAGAGAGAGAGAGAGAGAATTGGAAGTTTTCACTTTGTATAATTATTCTGTTGTAAATAGATGTGCTTGGCTAAACAGAAAAAAAAATATGATAAAGAGAAGACAGAAGAGAAGGTGTTTTAATTTAATTAATAGATTTAGGAAAGAATGAAAAATGTCATGGTAAATGTTTATTCTAGTCTCTCCACCACTCATTCGGGAACACTTATCAGAATATCCAAGTTGATGCTGGGAACATGCAGTAACTCCCTGCGTGATACCTTCGGATCTCTTTCACAATTTCTTTGATCTTTCAAAATTGCACCACATTTGGGAGAAGCACAACTACATAAAGACAGCAAGATGAGTGGTGATAAAAAAGCTGGGTGGTGCTGTGTCACACTCCCCTATATCACTGACTCCCTTCAATCCTAATAGCTCTTGCTCTCATCCCATCCACACAGTTTCAGAGTAATCTATGAACTGCCCCGTTACAGACTAGCCAATTACAATCACTTGAACATTCGAGAGAGAAGCAAGAGAGAGAAACCTCTTGAGGTGGGCTCTGTCCGTGGGTGTGGAGTCTCGCTCATGATGGTAATGTGGGATTTGTATCTTACTTGTAAATAAACAGATAATACGCTATTAAATTTGCATACAGAGTGAGACAGTTGACACAACACAGACGCTGAAAATTTACACACAACCTCTCTCTCTCTCTCTCTCTCTCTCTCTCTCTCTCTCTCTCTCTCTCTCTCTCTCTCTCTCTCTCTCTCTCTCTCTCAGTTTTTCACTCTAATAACAATTTCTCCAATTTATTCAAATAAATATTATCTTATTGCACTGTTTTATCTCTGGGTATTAATTTATATTTATTTATTATATATTTAGAGCAGCAAAATTTCATATTTAATTACCTGTATATACAATAACTAATGCAATATATGTGTAATTTTTAGATTTTGCACTACAAACATCAATGAAAGCTTTACCATGACATTAAAGGGATAATCCACAGCTGGAACGCACACCCAACCAAGAATTATCCCTTACGTTATACATTGACCTGTCTTAATATAAAATTCTGATTGCCTGGAAAAAGTTTTTTTATTAAACAACTAAATGTACAGGTAGCTTAATCAGTTTAGTCTCTACAGTATATATATATATATTTGTAAATATCTCTTTATATGTTTTTTTAATAATAATAATTATACATATTCATGTTTACTCCGTTATTTGAACGCCACTATTTGTGTTACATAAATGTATTTCTCCTCTTGCTGGAATTTTCCTGTGAGTCAATGTGTACTGGTTTGTGAGTAAGAGTGGCTCAACATAACAATGTTTACAGTTCTTTAGGTTTGCTGATTAGAAGATTATAAGTTTAAGGAAGACATATAACCTCTGTCTGCTTAAATACAAGCTTTTGATTTTTTGTCATTTCAATCCTGTCAAATAAATAAATATGATACTTAAAGTGAGACTCTACAGGTCACATCAATCATTTTTCAGCTTGTTAAACAAATTGTGTCCATAATAAATGTAAAGTACATGTATAGTAATAATAATATTACAATTTAATAGAAACATATTTACTGGGTTTTTTTTTACATTATGTTCAAATTCTTACCTTATTTGCTCTTTGCTATGTTCTTTCTTATAAATTAATTTAAAAGCTAAAAATATTTGAAAGAAAAAAGTATAATTATAATAAAAAGAAAAAAAATTATAGCTATGCAGTTCTTTCTTCTTTTTTTTTGCTTAAATAATAAATAATAAAAAAACTGTTCTTATTATATCCTCACCTTCAGAATTTTGCAGTGAAAAACTAGATTTTCATTTTTATTAAATATGCAAAACTGTAGGTATTTCATTATATCCAGCCTCATCTGCATAACTTAATGTACAATATGAAAAACGTTTAAAAAAAATAAATCCTTCTGAAAACGTCAGCAGTCATTAAAAAAACTACTGATATCTACTGGCCCACTTTACTATGGACATAGGTTTTTGTGTGTTTACATTTCTTATGAAGGATGAGATAAAAGAATGTTAACAGACATTAATACAAGAATGATGTCACAGATACATGCACACGAAGTAGATCAGGTCACTGCAGTCTGCGCTCTCCAAAAGTAATCTTGTTATGCAGGAGGAGGTTAAAGGTTGACAGTTATGACGTGATGTATAGTTGACTTTATTAAATAAGGATGCCCCCATTGAGACAGGCATATGGGATGCTGCCCTCTTTATTACTTCTTATGACCTTCATCATTAAAGACACCACATGGCATGAGGTCTCGGCTTCGTAGGAGATGATGTCACAGCAAAGGCCACAGCTGTCACAGCTGAAGTTCTGGCAACAAACACGAGTATGTATGTATGTATGTATGTGTGTGTGTGTGTGTGTGTGTGTGTGTGTGTGTGTGTGTGTGTGTGTGTGTGTGTGTGTGTGTGTGTGTGTGTGTGTGTGTGTGTGTGTGTGTGTGTGTGTGTGTGTGTGTGTGTGTGTGTATGTATGTATGTATGTATGTATGTATGTATGTATGTATAGATAGATAGATAGATAGATAGATAGATAGATAGATAGATAGATAGATAGATAGATAGATAGATAGATAGATAGATAGATAGATAGATAGATAGATAGATAGATAGATAGATAGATAGATATTTTTGGTAAACCTTGATATCCTGGAAGCCTTATTAAAACCACTCTCTTCTCTTCCATCTTTAAATTCAGCTGTAGGTGTGTATGAATATTTACAATGTGCCCTGCAATTAACTGGCATTCTGCAGTATTCCTGTGTTTCACTAAAAGAACAAATTTCCTGGTTTAGTATGAGTTGAGTAAAAATAAAATGCTTTTAAAAAAAAATCCTTTTATATTTCTATGTGACTAAAAGTATAAAAGTATTTAAGTACTTTATTACCAAAAGTTAAATTACTCATCTAGGATTATGCACACTATACCATTTTAATAAGAGAGTTTTTATTGTTATGGACACAGTGAGAAATCCTTCACCCACGCAAACTCTTGTGAGAATCGTGATGGTATGCTTGTGGTCTCACCACAGGTTCTCATTTAATGCTGTTTCGGTATTCACTTCAAAGTCGCAAGGAATTCAAATTAAATAAACTTGAATAAAACTTAAACTTAAACTTAAATATCTTAAATGAAAAAAAAATTCCCAAAACCAAAAATACTAAGTTAAAGTACTGATATTTAAAGTACAAATATTTTGTTACTGTCCACCACCAGCATTCAGGATATATTCCCACCTTATGCTCAGTGTTTCCAGGACTGGTTCCAGATCCACTGCAACACTAACTGGGATTAAGTGGTTACTGAAGATGAATGAATAATAAGGGTAGAATTCTCCAAACAAATGATTATATGTATAAGGTAGGTTTTGGCTGAAAGCATATTTCATTATATACCTTACCTTCACTTAAAAGGAACATATGTATTATGCACACATGTTTTACATACATTCTCTCATTTAGATTTGAGTGATGACCCGAGTGGAAACTACTATGTGGAGCACTGTGGGTCTGAAATAGGTGCACTTGAAATCTATTACAGCATAACATTCTTTTTATGGTAATCCCAATAAAGCTCGTCTCAGCTGTCTAACTTCCCTCTTTACCAATAAAACATTGATTTCTGTCTCACAGAGAAGCATGTGTGTGTGTGTGTGTGTGTGTGTGTGTGTGTGTGTGTGTGTGTGTGTGTGTGTGTGTGTGTGTGTGTTGGGCTACAACAGCCACTGTTCTCAACAGTAAAGACCTGGAATTCCATGGAGGACACACACATACACACACACACACACACACACACACACACACACACACACACACACACACACACACACACACACACACACACACACACACACACACACACAAACATATGGAACAGGACTGCACCAAACAGATGTCCCAGTAAACCTTGTTAGAGCACAGACAGTCTAAATGTCTGTACTATTAATGTCACATAGTAACTAAAATGAGATACTGTAACCTAAAGTCCTCATTTAAGCCTCTTAACCTGGCCTTAGTGTCATTAAGTTTTTAGCTACAGCAAGATTAAGAAGGTGACAAAACAAATCCAATATTTAGAAGACATTTAACACTGAATGCACATAGAACTCCAGAAGAGGGTACATTAATCATAAAACAGATTCCAAATCCCCATCTGCAACCCCTTCAAGAAAACTGTGCTATTGAGCTGAAATTATAAGCATGATCTGGCCATCTGTTATGCTACAGTGCAGTGATTTTAGTGGCCTGTAATATGGATACTTTAACTCCCTTGACAAAATATCTATAAGACCTTCACAACCTCATCTGCAAAAAAGAGCCTGTCCGAGGTAGAGCCGAGCAGAGTGCCACCCATCTACAATACAAACATATTCCCTTATGTTCAGCATGACACACAGTTCAGTTGGGAAGCAAAGGAGGTCTCTGTGTGTGTTTGCCAATCTATTGTTTGAGAGCTGCGCATTCCTTTACGCTTGCTTCCTCTTGTCAATCGACACTTGCCGTATTAAAGCGCTGCCACTTGAAAACTTTGAAAGTCATTAGAAGGGCCTCGAACAAGTTCTGTTAGCATGAGGAATGTGTCAGGTGACAGTATGGACCACCCACTGTCTAAGAGGCGAGGAGGTGAAGGACTAGATTGACGTTTGTGCTGCCAGTGTCCTGCTGTCTTTGTCAACCAACTTGACAAAAGTGGCGGAATGCAAGATGGTAAGATCTAGGGTCTTATCGCTGATTATCTCCTCCGTGGGCTTTGTGATCAGCTGAGCTAGAGGTCAGTGTATGATCACTTGGTGGCCACTGCTAAGCATGCAATAAGCATACACTCTGCAGAGAGGATTGCCAATCACAGAGCATCCTACTGTGCCACACAGAGGGTGCCAGAATACTTGCTTTAGGTTTATCAATAAAATAAGAAAAGGGAGATGCTTTGTGCATACAGGTCTCAAGCCCCACACCATCTCCTGCATCTTGGTGCACTTTTCAGCCCTCCTGCCAGGGTCGTAATCTCTTGCAATTGGACATGCTCGAACAAAAATAACAGTCTGACTTTCTGCTTAAAGGCCATAATAACACACATTTTACTGTCTATAACTCCTACGAGAAAGGGTGTATTTTTCCCTCTTTATATACCTATATAAAACACTATAGATAAATGATAAAAGTCTGAGTACATGATGAGGCATTTTTAGGTATACAAAAGGTAAATACTGGTCTATTATTCTTTGTCCATGGCTTTGTATCTGCCTTGCCATTTCTGCTTGGAGAAAAGGGGGTGAGAAGATGTGTGAGGACTGCTAATGGAATTAGGGATGGGGCTCCACCTGGCCATTTACCGAGCTGCCCCTTGTTTTTTTTTTGCCTGATGGCACACAAGTGCTAGACGTGAGCTGCATGAAACTGGGGACTATAGATGTAGGAATACTAGCGCATGCACACACTGGCACTGACAGAGCTGCACAGAACATTCCGGAGACATGGAATCAATTGGAATGGCTCAGTGCTGGAGCTGAGACCCTTCACTGCCATAAAAAGATTAACAGATAATTATTTTCCCAACATGCTACATGCTGTACAGTGTAATGAAGTCAATGATTAGGATAATCCATGTAAAAGGGACTCGAGTGGTGCACCTAGCGTCATTACGACACATTATGGGTTCATATGTGCCATTCCTTAAATAAAAATAAATAAATAAATAAATAAATAAATAAATAAATAAATAAATAAATAAATAAATAAAAGGCAAATGAAAGTTTTTTTCTCTCTCACTGAGGGGACGATGATGGAGGTCCCAGGTCGCTTAGTGATGTACCAACCAATCAAGCATCTAGTTATGTGGCAGAGTTGAGTGCCTAACGCTTTCCTCTGAGTGTATTGAAGCCACACAGTGCTGTAGGGCACACACACACGCACACGCACACACACACACACACACACACACACACACACACACACACACACACACACACTCTCTTTCTCTCTCTCTCTCTCTCTCTCTCTCTCTGCAGTTCTTTATCCTATTTACAGAATCTACAAAAGCACTTGTGACAACCCAGAGCCCTTATTTTACAGGAATTCATTTGTTCTTTCAACTAATTTGAAGCCTGAACACAAATCCCACAGGTTAACCAACTTGGCAATTAAAGTGGAGAGAATCTTTGCTTGCATTACAAAAGCCATGCCATTCAGTTTGGTGGACATTTGCGAGGAAAAGGCCCCGCAAATCTCCAAAGAGTCTCTACGAATGTTTAGTGAATCTTTCTGAGAAAAAACTTTGAGTGGAGGAGACTAATTTGGGGAAATGTACGCTGCAGCACAGCGATGGAACCTCCAAGGTTTGGCTTCTCTTCTTAATGGCACCAACTTCATAAAATTAAAGGTTTGCTATGCCAGGGGAGCCATTAATATTTATAATGCCAGGCACACAGAAAAGAAAATAATTCAATCTAAACACCAGTAAAAGGGCAAAGTCACAAGAAAAGAGGTGGAGGAGGTGGAGGAGTAAAAAAAGCACCAGGGAAAGGGAAAAAATGATCATAAAGAAAATTGCCAGGGTACTAATTTGTTCATCACTCCTAATAACTGGGAGACGCTTGTGTGCACTTCTATTACACTGCCTTCCGCTATTCTCCTGAGAGCCAATTACCACAGAGAGTAAGGGGTAGCATTACATAGGCTAAATGTGTCTCACCCATCAGCCTCCATGGGCTTTGATTCACCATAAACATTTAAAAGCCTATAAACATCATCAATTGATCTCTGACCTCTGCTTGAAAAAGTTTTCCCATTGGATACTCATACTAACGATCACTCAATTTTCAATTTTTAGGAACAGGTATGGAAAAAAGCATATAACCAATACTTGTATTTGTAAGGTGAAGTGGGGAAAAAAAGAACGATGTAATTGGCAATTGGATGCCAGTAGTAAACTTTGTCTGCCTCTTGCAAAGTCTGCTGCAATTCCTTATACTTTTTGGCACCGTGTTACAGATCAGTAAAAGCATGGTGCACACTCGGTGCTCCTTTTTGCTCCTCACAACTCTCGGCTGCCCTGGAGGAATATTGCTGGTCCAACAGCATACAGCATACACACCTAAAGTGAGGAAAATAAGTATTTAAACACCCTGCTATTTTGCAAGTTCTCCCACTTACAAATCATGGCGGGGTCTGAAATTGTCATCGTAGGTGCATGTCCACTGTGAGAGACATAATCAAAAAAAAAATTCCAGAAATCAAAATATATGATTTTTAAACTATTTATTTATATGATACAGCTGCAAATAAGTATTTGAACACCTGTCTATCAGCTAGAATTCTGACCCTCAAAGACCTGTTAGTCTGCCTTTAAAATGTCCACCTCCACTACATTTATTATACTAAATTAGATGCACCTGTTTGAGGTCGTTAGCTGCATAAAGACACCTGTCCACCCCATACAACCAGTAAGAATCCAACTACTAACATGGCCAAGACCAAAGAGCTGTCCAAAGACACTAGAGACAAAATTGTACCTCCACAAGGCTGGAAAAGGGCTACGGGGAAATTGCCAAGCAGCTTGGTGAAAATAGGTCCACTGTTGGAGCAATCATTAGAAAATGGAAGAAGCTAAACATGACTGTCAATCTCACTCGGACTGGGGCTCCATGCAAGATCTCATTGTGGGGTCTCAAAGATCCTAAGGAAGGTGAGAAATCAGCCCAGAACTACACGGGAGGAGCTGCTCAATGACCTGAAAAGAACTGGGACCACCGTTTCGAATGTTACTGTTGGTAATTCACTAAGAGGTCATGGTTTGAAATCATGCATGGCACGGAAGGTTCCCCTGCTTAAATCAGCACATGTCCAGGCACGTCTTAAGTTTGCCAATGACCATTTGGATGATCCAGAGGAGTCATAGGAGAAAGTCATGTGGTCAGATGAGACCAAAATAGAACTTTTGGGGCATAAGTCACTAAACGTGTTTGGAGGAAGAAGAATGATGAGTACCATCCCAAGAACACCATCCCTACTGTGAAGCATGGGGGTGGTAGCATCATGCTTTGGGGGTGTTTTCCTGCACATGGGACAGGGCGACTGCACTGTATTAAGGAGAGGATGACCGGGGGGGTTGTATTGCGAGATTTTGGGGAACAACCTCCTTCCCTCAGTTAGAGCATTGAAGATGGGTCGAGGCTGGGTCTTCCAACATGACAATGACCCGAAGCACATAGCCAGGATAACCAAGGAGTGGCTCTGTAAGAAGCATATCAAGGTTCTGGCGTGGCCTAGCCAGTCTCCAGACCTAAACCCAATAGAGAATCTTTGGAGGGAGCTCAAACTCTGTGTTTCTCAGCGACAGGCCAGAAACCTGACTGATCTAGAGAAGATCTGTGTGGAGGAGTGGGCCAAAATCCCTCCTGCAGTGTGTGCAAACCATGGTGAAAAACTACAGGAAACGTTTGACCTCTGTAATTGCAAACAAAGGTTACTGTACCAAATATTAACATTGACTTTCTCAGGTGTTCAAATACTTATTTGCAGCTGTATCATACAAATAAATAGTTAAAACATCATACATTGTGATTTCTGGATTTTTTTTTTTAGATTATGTCTCTCACAGTGGACATGCACCTACGATGACAATTTCAGACCCCTCCATGATTTCTAAGTGGGAGAACTTGCAAAATAGCAGGGTGTTCAAATACTTATTTTCCTCACTGTATATGCACACACTGTTTTAAACCAAAGACAACTAGCAGGTTTTTGCATGTCATCTTATGAGTTATGATTCAGCCACAGGCTTGTGAAATGAAAAACAAAAACAAATAGAAAGGACAAACTGTGAATCACAGCTGTGTTAGCAGGTCTTCTTGTTGCCACATAGATTTGACAGCTGCTGTCCAGACAAATATAACTGATTTAATTATATTAACACATATTTAATATATACCCAGCAGATGAATTCAGAGTTCTAATAGCACCAAGACAATTTAGCATGCACGATTTCTAACAATTTAGCATAGACATGGAGGGTTGTCACCTAAACACAGACCTGAGAGGTGTAGTAATTGCCTGTGAACTTCTATTATGAACATAAATGAAAAGGGCAAATTATACCGGCAGCCAACCAAGTTATTTGAAGTTGGCATGCATGTGTGAAAGGAGTCTCTTAAAAAGAGAACTTCGGCTAGCATTAATTCATTCCTTCATACAATTCATATCACATTCTGAAAAGGTTAAGTTAAAAAAAAGGGCAAGACATCTTTTTACTACTGGGACGTACATAACGATGCATTTTCTGTTTATTTCATTTCCTTTCATCACCGCATTTTTCTCCCAAACTTTACAATTAGAGGAGCAAGCTTCTGTTTTGCATGTGCATATGGCGCAGTGTGCTAGCACTAGCAAGAACAGCTTGGCCTGTGCCTCCAGGCTTCTGAAAACGTTTCAGAAAGGCGGTTAAAGCGTAATTAGCAGTGGCCCTTTCTCACACTGGG
This sequence comes from Silurus aristotelis, assembly GCF_946808225.1. Classification (NCBI taxonomy): domain Eukaryota; kingdom Metazoa; phylum Chordata; class Actinopteri; order Siluriformes; family Siluridae; genus Silurus; species Silurus aristotelis. Next base: position 15,966,100 of record NC_139584.1, read on the forward strand.
GGACAGTGAGAAAGCATATGAACTGTAATGGGCTACAATAAGCAGCCCTCTTCGTCCGATCCAGGCCGCTGAATGACAGGGCCACTAATTGGACTCTGATTTGCCCATTTAATGAGAGGGGAAAAGGAGGGGCAGAAAATAGATAGTGGCCAGGCAACATTCCCTTCCAGCCTGGTTTTAATTATATTTATGTATAATGTGTCTGACCTAAGGACAGTGTGGGGAAATTGAATGCCCAGTCGCGCCTTTTTTCTCCTCACCAGGTCCAAATGTGATTAGTGTTCATTAGTAAGACACACATCTGGCTCTGCTTATAGGCACACATACTCGTTCACATGAGGTGCAGTTAGAATCTGAACATTTATACACCTGTTTAACAGAAAATAAGATGGTTTCAGTAATTCTCGTCCCTGGATTTTAAGAAACTGAAATGGCTGCCTAATTATGTTCCTAATGTTTAATGAGTTTCTTTAATTGCTACCTGGCTTAAACACACATATTTGTTATCTACAAATTGCCCCAAGTATGTAAAGCATATTTACTTCAGACCATGATTCATTCTTTTTTCATGGAATTTATCTTAATCAACAGCACTAATAAAGGGTTAGAGGCAAAAACATCTTCATTCCATAGACCTAGAGATTAGGTTTAAGCAGTACATTGAATCATCCATCATTCTTTTGTATAAAAAAAAAAACCCTGTGTAAACTTTATCCTGTTCACAATTACATCATTGCTGGTGCATTAGGAACACAAGGGAGTAATACACCCTGGATAGGGATGCCAGTCCATCATTTACACATTTATTTAGATTTCAGGGCAATTTAGACTTGCCAGACCACCTATCTGACATCAACAGCCCGAAACTAGAGCGCAGGACTGCACCTAGATCAGTGCTACCTGCTGTGCCACTGTACCATGAACATTATTTTCAGCAGCAGATTTATCATTATCTGTCTGCTTCCATCAAATATTCCAATTTATCTTCCTATACTAGAGCTATACTCTTTTTTTATTTCATAAAAGGTAGCATCACCTCAGTCAGAATTCCAGACCCACTGATCCTCAGTAAGGCATTAAATATATTACTGTTAGCTTTGTAGTAGCGCCGACTCTCCTGGGGCCTGCAGCTACAAGCCGTCTGACAAAAAGCCCTAAGCGGACTTTTGATCAGGGATTTTCACTGCCGTTAGACAATGCAGAAATCCTATTATTACTGCATTCACAAATGACTATCTGTCAGCGTCTCACCCTCTTTACCAGTTTCTCTTCTTCTGGCTTATACAGTCCTACACAACCAATTAAACAACCATCTCTCTCATTCTTTTATCCTGCTAAACCCTACAACCAAAGATAAAACTGCACAAGGTCTTTCTTTTTTACTGTGTATGTCTATAGGGAGCTGAGATTTTGTTTTATTTTTTATTTTTGTTGAGGAACATGGAGGAGGAACATTTTTAATCACTGCTGCACAGCTCTTAGGCTGCACAGCTCTTAGGCAAATGACCTTGCCTTTGTCTGAAGGCAGCGTGAGAACACCTGTAACCAGACATAAGGATGGATGCACAGACACTGGAAACCACATCTGGAGGCACCGCTCACAATGACACATCCATTGATGTTGTAACTACCCAGTGTGTGCATACACACCACTACACACACACTTTTTTATTACTGTAATTTGAGTAAAACAATTTATTTTGCAATAGCAGATAAAAAAAAAAAGGTGTCCAATTAAAAAAAGGTTTGACTTTAGTTTTTCTCGAAAAATGCAATGGCAGAAAAAAAATCTGTCAACAGCAGTGATTGGCTTAGAGCATAGGCCTTATGGAATCTATGGACACAGCCTCAGGCAGAGCTATGCTTTACCCCTCTGTTTCTTTGTTTTGGCCTATATGCCACATATAAGCTTTTTAATAGGAAAAGTCACTGTTTATCATAAACAGTTCCATACCAGTCATTCCACTTTGTAATTCTATCTTTCTGCTTTAGGATATTTGCGGCAAACCGACTGTTAGGGCGTCACTGATGGGCAGTGCTCATTAAGAGAAGCTAGTGGTGTTGTTTGCTCTTGGCCCAGGCGCAATGACAGGTGAATCACCTGTTCGCCCCAGGCTGATCCACCAAGTCTTGTGCTAATGTTAGATTTAAGGGACCAGGTGCTTCATAGCCATCAAAAGACCCTTAAGAGAAGCAAAGTGGCAGTTTCGGGACCAGGTGCGAAAAGGGAAATGTGTCGAGAGACACCTGGGGATGTGAAGGGGACTTTCGGAGAGGCTGGCTGTGTTTTCGCAGCTTGAGCTGGTGCCAGTACAAAGCCTCTGGCTATTGGAAGCAAGTTCTCAAGAGCGATATGACAGCCAATGCTTTAGTTAGGGAAGACAGAACAGTATCACAGATTTTCAAGACAAACACAGACTTCTTGTTTTGTTTCTTTTTCCATACCATTCCAGAAAGTAATCAAATGTAAGTAGGCTGTGAATATCACTTTATTATATAGACAGCACGCAGGATGCACTTGCACCTCTGTCTGCAATGGCCTATAAGTGACATTGGGCACACAGAGTGCATGTGAGTTGACAAGAGCCTGCATTAGTGTATGGATGGGTAAGGCTGGCAAGATGAGGTATATGTTGTCCTCCTTAAATGCTCTAGTTCCATGACTTTCCTTTGTTTTGTAAGCATATCTTTTATTTATTTATACAGCCACAGGTCTTTAACCCTAGCATCATACTGTATCTCTGGTTTACATCGAAATGCTTCGCCAACAATGTGGTGTTATTGGTTAAATGCCATTGCTTGTGTTCTGAGGGACAACTATCTACATGTGCAATCACAGAGTGCGCTAACAGGAAAAAGGTAAGAAAGAGGACAGTGTTCAGTATACATGGAGCAGAACGGTTTCGCCTTAGCCTTATCACAACTGCAGAAATACAATCATGCCATGCAACAGCAATAAGAGAACATTAAAGAAGTAATGTGTGGGTGATCTCAGCCACGTCGCTCACTTCAACAACCTTGAAGGAGATTTAAAGGTCGATGAGCTGAAAATGCAAGAGGTCAAAATAAAAATTCAAGCTTTTGGCATCTAAGGACGATTCTCGATTGAGCGTTTTTTTTTCCTATGCACTCCTAAATGTAACCAGAGACAGCATGTATGTATGACAGACAGCTGTCTAAAAAAGCCTCTGATCTTAGTGGTCACGGCTGCATTCATCCTATAATCCTCATCAAACCCACACCATCAGCACATTCATCTCCATTTACCCTGATCAAAAGAACACAGTTTGTAAAGTTGCAACAAAAAAAAACAACCTTAAAGAAAGCTTTTGCAAGTACAGTATCAACATGTCAGCCCCTGGCTAATGTTTGTAGAATAAAAAAAATAAAAAAAAAGAGTAGTAGTGTCTTAACTTGGCCTAGTTCTTGGTTATTTTTTTGCGCCAGGTTTCGATGGACCAGGCAACCTTTGAGAACAGCCTAAGGACTGTAATAACTCAAACCCACTCAGTGACACACATATACATGCATATGCACAAAGCACACACTGTCAGTTTTTCAGTGCATGTAAATTCATAGATATAAACAGTGCACTTGGATATTCTGATGATCATTATCTTAGCAAAATGCCCCATACCAGGCAGCTCAATAAGCAGCTAAATGGATAAAAGTGACTTACTGTGAATCGAACAGATACATGTCATTCATTTATTTTCCATCTACTGTATTCTGGTCAAAAGTGTATCCAAGGAACACTGAACTCAAGTCGGGACTACACTCAGTTTGGAAACTGAAAAGTCCAACCTGAGTTCTAACTCATTTTTGAGTGCAAAAAATCATCATAAAAAAATGCATGGCAAATGTATCAAGTATTCTACTATATTGGAATTTATAAATATAAAACTAATTTTAAGTGCAAAATATTGTACAAATTTCCAAACTTTAATATTTTGTTAGCAATTGAAGTGCTTAAAATGTGTAAAAAAGAAAAAATGGCCTGAAGTATTTTTATTTGACTTGCAATCTTTACATCACATAAGATAAATTTACCCATAGTGAAAAGATTTTCACAAAGACAAAATTTCTGCAAAGTGATTTTCACAGCGCAAATCAGCAAATTTTTTTTCAAAGGTATTCAATATCTTTTTTTTTTGACAGGTTGCCAGATTCACAGAGGTAGTGTTACCTTTCTAGACCAATTAAATTAAATGAAGGAATCTTTTAACCATTCTGTTCTTCATTTTAAATTGAAAATTAAAATATATTCCAATGCATTTTAGGTGGCAAATTCTAAATAAATATACTCTTAATCTCTTAATACCAAAATTAGTCAAATGCAGAATAGTTTGGCATTAAGCTTATTCACAGACAAAACTAAATTCCAAAGATATTGTGTGCTGACAGGTTAATTTAACTGATTTCACCCTGATGCCACTGCTCAAACAGCTCTGTCCCGACTCTGACAGATCGTTTTAAATGTTTTATTAGCATTGAATGGAAACCTTGACAGTCTCCTATCAGGACAGTGCCTGAGCTTGCACGTTTGCACACAGTGAGACATTCTACTTAGTAATCGTGTAGAAAAGACAATGCTAGTATGGTTTGAGCATGCAAAAGGATTACATTCTTTAACCCTCAGGCCTGCAAACTGAGGGATTCTGTTGGGGTTTTTTTTTTTAGCCTTTTACAACTCTTTCTATTCTTTAAGTGGAGAAAAAGGCTTTCCTTGTCCATGCACTTTAACAAACAAATTAAGAAGGAAAGGGAAGGTGAACAAAAAAAGGCTGCTTTGGGGGAGCATGAGCTGCCTCGCTACTGAGACACAGTGACCTTGATAGTAGTCCATTATTTACATATCTTTTCCGTAATCTGACCCATTAATTGTAAAAAAAAAAGAAGGATGAAATATACTGTATTTGTTGATGAATATCATTCCAAGTGTAATTTCTCCTCTTGCTTCTTCTTTTTGCCTTTTGCTGATTGCAAGGCCTGGCAACTTCTCATTAAAACCATGCAAATAGAAATAAAGTGCTAAAGTCCCATTTAATGCTAACATGCCAGAGATAAGACACTCCTTCCTGTGCTCATCAAAAGGAAAGCTAGCTTTATTATCAAGCCAAACAAAGCGGCTTGGCTGAAGTGGCAGGCACACTTAGAGCCAGGATACTGGCAACATTCTGATTGAGTAAAGCAGTAGGGAAAAGCTCAGTCTCAAACGTTGATTCTGATCAGAGAGCATTTTTGCTTTTCATCATTCTGGTTCGAGGCAGCATTACAGTCGAGGAAACTGATCTTGCACCAGCCTTCAAGGGGTGTATCACAAAAAAGACAGAAACAGGAGGGAGGAAAGGGAAACAGAAAGCTGGGGTTTTGTTGGCGTTATTTTCTGAATGTGACTTTAATCTGACCACCCATAACTGTTCCCTTCATGAACATGATCCAGAGTCAGATTTGTTGTTACAGATCTTCTCGATTTTGATCTGTCAGCGCTGGCATAACGGGAAAATTCTTGCAGAGTAGCAGCTCACTCTTTTAAAGAATGATGAAACGAAAAGATTGCATGGATTTTACAGTTATTTGTGTGGAATATTTTTTTGGGGGAACTATTTATTTTATTCCATGACTTCTAATGGCTTCTTAATGACTCATGACTGTAGCTTCCAGGCATGGCAGAGCAGGCAATCTGTAAAAGCCACTCCTGCAGCTTCAGACACAACAAAGGGCAACTGAGGGCAACTGAACCACCAATAGGCATCTATCTTATTTTATTTTATTTTATTTTTTTATTTTTTATTTTATGAAATTGCATTGCCAACACCAACCAGTGTTACCGCTATTGGTGGGTTCCAGAAAGACATCTATTTACAAGCTCATCAGCAGATGCACATTGCCAGAGGAGTCTCGACAATATGGTAATAAAACCCAGTCAGCGCCAGACCAGAAATATCATTTTTCTGTTTTGCCAAATACATTTACCATTCACCACACACACACATGCCCACTAGAAGGCAAAGAAAGAGGGCAAAATTTCCTCCTGATATACTGCGCTTACTTATCAAATGCGTGCAAGCTGACCCTCTGGACCAACATCCATCATGGCTAGATCAAAAGGTCTAAAAAATATTTCTCCGGCAACTCTAGCACTGTTTTTCTCAGATGCAATTGGTTGGCTTTTTATTTTTTTATTTTACAGGGTTTAACAAATAGTAAAAAAAAAAATATTTTGCAAGTACACGATTCTAAAACACATAATAGCTACACAGAATGCTCACTAAAGGCAATATGAGCGGTAAAACCAAATGCCACAGTTGTCAGAATGAGAAGTGATCTTGAGCATTGAGCTCTGTTCAGAGACAGAGATAAGCTGGGAGGCAGCAGCATCAATCTTTGATTGGTGTCTTGGGCCACGAATGAGTGAGGTTTGTCATGGAAAGCGGATAAGAGAGACATTGGGTTTGGGTTGCACTGTAAGCAGAGAGGGACAAGAGGGCCATGCAAGCGTGGCACAAGCACATACAGAACATGGTACAAGCACATACAGAAAAGGACACCTGTTCCTCTAACACAATGCAGCCCTGTGTGGGCCTCCTCACTGCTGGCAGTACAAAGAACGCCTCTGTGACAATCTGCTCTCTGATAAAAGCTAAAGAGAGAAATCATCACATGGTAGCCCATACCTGTTTCATTAGAGTGCTGCTGTGCATATGCTTCTATCAATCAGCCTTAAAGCCATTGCTGCACTCTTTCTCCCTCTCACTCACTTCATCTCCCTCTCTAACCTTTACCTTTATGTGATGCAAGCACATGCACACACTAGCCACGTAAGTGAGAAAATGAACGCTGTGGTTCATGCTTTCACACGATTCGGAATACCAGATTTACACCCAGCAGACATCTGACATGTGACACAGTGTGAACATGCATATAGCACTCTCTGGAAAACAATTAATGTGAGCATACATGATAATTAGCTAAGAACACAGTCTGTTAGTTTGACAGAATAGGAGTCTCGGAATTCATTAATAGCGAACTTTTGGTACAAAAGCTATACTAATAATGAAACCAGTCAATATATATAAATACTAAAAGCACAAGATTTTTCAGTGTTCCTACAAAGTTGCCTGTGCAATAGAGCAATTTGTTATTTCCAACTAAATATTTCACCGCCACAAAATCTATTATTATATGACCACCAATTGGTCCAGAAAGTTCCCTAATCTAACATCACAGTATAGGATACTGGATACAAAATACAGCAAAAGATCAGGCTTTTTTCCTTCCTTTAGAACTGAAAATAAGTTAATCAACATATTTCTCTGCAAAGATTTGTTCATAGGATTTTAAAGACCTGAGGGGAAAAATGATCTGAATGTAAATGCAATCTCAACGATTATGCATTGCACTGCTGCCACATGATTGGCTGGTTGGATAATTGCATGAATGTGCAGGTGCTCCTAAAAGTGGCTGGTAATTGTGTCATTAAAACGAGCTAAAATCTCAACATATGCTACACAATAAAATAATACATGTCTAGCTATTCTTCTCATATCAACAAGACATTGTGCTCATGGAATGTTTCTTGTTTTGCATGCCATTCTGTGATAAAGTTCAGAGACTTGTGCATGAAAATCTTAAAAGTCCAGCAGTTCCTTTTACTTTCTGAAAGTCACTAAGATTGCATTTTCCCTCTACTCATATAATTGATGTGAACAACTGAAACTCTTCTCCTGTATCTGCATGATTTCATGTGTTGCACTCCTGCCTCATGATTGGCTGATTGGATAATTGAATAAATGTGCAAGTGCACATGTGTTTCTCATAATGTGGCCAGTGACAGTCTTGTACATTTAAAACCAGGATCAGGTTTATTGGTCAAGTGTGTTGATGCACACAAGGAATTTGGATCCAGTTTTTGACTCAACTTCCAGACCAGTGAATACAAGCGGTACCACTGGCTTATAGCCTCTGAGGAGCGGTGCAAATTATTAGTATGCAGCTCTGGAGTAGGTTGTATTTTATTTACATTTTTAATGTTTTTGTCATGTTATTAGACAAATATTGTTTCTGAGCTGCTCCAGATGATGTAGGTGGCACAGTTGATGTTGTATACAGGTTTGGAGTTGTCTTAACTGGGTTTCTTTAGTAAAATGGTATTGACTCCCATATGTGAAATGCCCCTCTTTCTCTCTGTAATGCCACACATTGCTATATTGCCTTTTTGTATAGTATTGATGGTTTCTATAATTGCGACGTGATAGTGGTGGTATTAAGAAGTGGATTAAGTCGGGTAAATCCCCACTGAAGGAACAGGTACCAAATGCACGGCACGCCACTGGATTGAATAGAATAGTACTCGTTAATATGATGGCTGAATGCAAATAGAACAAATAATTTAGTAAGGTAATCCTAATACTAATAATAAAAAAAATATTTTATAAGGTTAAGCAACTGTTTTATAGCTTTTCATCTACCTTATTAATTATACACTTGTTGTATAGGGTTGTAACTTTTTGAAAAATATATTGCTCAAAAGTCTATCTACTATATTTTTATTTGTATGGCATATACTCGGTGTGTGTGTGTGTGTGTGTGTGTGTGTGTGTGTGTGTGTGTGTGTGTGTGTGTGTGTGTGTGTGTGTGTGTCTGTTTGTGTGTGTTCCATATTGAATTCATTTCAGCTTTTAAAAAAACTACCCATGCTAACGAAAATCTCTACTACACCAACAAGATGTGAAATCCACCCACATACGCCCACCACTTACACATTTCCTTGTGTTGATCAAATGCTGTTGCAGTGGTCAGGAAGAGGGAACCCACTTCTTAGGGAATTCTGCTGATAGACTTAAAAGAAAAAAGGGGAGGATGAGAGTATGAAGAGAAGATGGCTGACAGGCCGTATCTTATAAGAACCAGTATAAAGTCTTATCATACGCTGTAACAGAGCACAAAAGCGAAACTGACATACTGCCACTTGCCTTTAACTCCATTGTGCTCCACTTCATTGTGTGCCATTTCAGTGATAACGACAAGTGGAGAAATTCATGTCACCAAACTAGACATCAAGTTGCAGCACAGTATACACATAGCTCGCTCTCTTTCTCTCTCTCTCTCTATCTCTCTGTCTCTCTCTCTCTCTCTCTCTCTCTCTCACATACACACACACACACACACACACACACACACACACACACACACACATATATACACACACATATACACACATATACACACACATATACACACACACACACTTCCTGAAAAATACTGCAGCTACATTCATTTATTGTCTGTGGCAGTAGAACCACTGGGAATTCCTATGTATCCTAGTTGATTCTAAAAGCAGTAATATGTAATGTTCCATTTTATCATTTGAAAAATGCAACAATTAAAGTCAGATAAAACCCGGGAAAGCTTTTTACACAAAGCACAAAAAAATTCAGCTAGATCAGAACAAGATGAATTTTGATTTGACTAGTGTTCACATATAAGCAAACAGAGACAGAGGAGACCACCTGCCTGCCAGGCTACAATGAAAATTTAGAGGTATCAAAAAATGTTAATTAGAAATGCATTTGCTCAAAAAAAATTTTTTTTTTGCTATTTTTAACCCTTAAATATAGTGTAACCCAATCCCTTAGTAAAGGTTAGTTGTATTATTTTGTGCATTATTTTAACTTTTACATTTCAAATGGAGGAACGATTCAAGTTTTGGTATTATTAAAAATATTTTCTGGTGACAAACTCTCACTGACAGGCACTGTCTTACATGATAACACAACCCTTGCAATGTCAAAGACACAAACTAAATGTCCTTTTCCTTTTTACCAGTATTGTAATTCACTTAACACTGGAATAAAGCCTCGAATGGATTAGATAATGAAGCTGACTTTGACCCCGTCCACTTAGCTCCACAACTGCAGTTATGATTCCAACAGCCATTATCCAAATGGACAGCAAGCACTCTGCCATATTGATCCTCTGCTCCTTTTTAGTCATCTCATTTTTCATCTCGTTACCCCTTGCCACTTATCCACATTTGCTGAAGCGCTAGTAGACCAAGAAGGAGGTATCTCTATCAATAAGGTCCCCTAGAGCTGGATAGTCCTCAGGAGAGACAAATAGAAGACTGGACACTAGTAACGTGAGTTTAACGAGCCCACAGGCACCCATGGGACATGCTGGTCACTTTAGCTAGACCGGCTGTCGTGTGTAAGTCAGGCAACTTGTGCATTCGAGTGTTTTACAGCAACTTCGTTGCTCATGAACGTGTGACATTCACTGAGCAAGTGTGGACATGCTCAGACATGACACTCCTGCTTGCCAGGCACTGCTTTAGGCTTTTGGTGGATTTTATTAAAGAACTGAGACACACTATGGATCATTGTATCCAATGAAATTATTATTCAAGTTGATCTTTCTTCTTAAGGTGAGTTTTGCTCATATTGCTAACACTTCAGCAAATTAAAAAGAAATATCAATGACTTCTTGTCTACATGCTGTTACGCCATATGGCTGCAGTGCAGACTTCCTAGTCACTTTAAAAGCAAAAGAGCAAGCCTTATAATAAAATGTAAAAAAATAAGTTAAGATGTAATAAGCAGCACTCACTTTTTTATCTGCTTAGTTGCCAATATTGTGATAGATTATGTTATGAATCAAAGTCTGCTGGACCATTTTACCTCATTTATCACCTCACTTACAACCCACCTCATTTTATCATCAGATAGCCTCGTTCGTTTAGTACAGACATCAAGGAAAAGGCCATGCCATCTCAGAACTACTTAATTCAAAGGCTAATAATGGATGAACAATTTGCTCTTTAGACCTCTTGATTTGATTCTTCCAAAGACTCAAGCCTTCATTATCTTGAGATGACTGTGACTGTGCATCTGCAAGTGAAGACAGGTAGGCAGGTCAAATTGAACTGAATCCTAATTAGATTCATGCTGTTAAGGGTCACATTCGTTTTATCCTAGAGATGGAAAGGTTAACACTAACCAAGTAAGAAATATGACAAAAAATCTGTAGACATTTTAACACTACATGATATACTGTATGAACAATGGTATTGACATCTGCCATTAAATTGGGAATTAAAAAAAATAAACCTTTAACATTGTTGTTTTACTTATATTTTCATTTAAAGTTTACATTTTGTTTTGAATATTAAACATTAAAAAAAGAAGAACATTTTTCAATAAAAAGCAAATTTCAGACTCTTCCCTGCAGTGTGACTTAAACGTACATACGACAAACATCAAACCAAGAACCAATAGGAGTGCCAAACCCTTTTGACTAAAATAGTGAAACAACTTCAAACCACCTCAGGGAAAATGTGGAAACGAGTCAGGTGGTACAGTACAGCAAGAAAATAAACTTCTTGAGTTATGGAGTTGTTATGGATTGTTTTTGTTTGCTGCTAGCTGCTTTCTTGTGAGCGATTTTGACTGTCGTACAGTCTGACAATATGACAACTCAGATTCTATAGTGTGACATTGGGGATCATGTTCATACAGTCTGACAAGCAACAGTTGCAAAGGACTATAGACTATAGGACTATAGGACTAAGATTGCACAGTGTATGTCTGGCATTAGCGAAATTGTGCATGCTATAAAAATCTGGACAGTGAAAAGTGCACAATTTAGAGAATGCAGAGTAGAAAATGAGAGAGAGAGAGAGAGAGAGAGAGAGAGAGAGAGAGAGAGAGAGAGAGAGAGAGAGAGAGAGAGAGATCCAGATGTGGCTGATTTAAGAGCCGATGACTTTATACGCTGCAAAACTTAAACAGGCACTAGTAGTAGACCAGACCCACACATACATCTGAGCTTTGACTAATGTAAAATATAAAAATATAAACACCACTTTATTGGATTTACTGTTTATAAAACAGGCTTGGGCTACTGGGGGAAAAAAACTCAGTGTTTTAATTTGATCACTTCAAAATTAAACTCATGAATTATTATTTTGAAGTCATAAAAGGTCTAATTCACTACTGCCAATATATGATGTACTCTAAACGTAAGGTGAAAGTGAAATGAAAAAGCTGTAGTATTTATATTCTGATATGTAGAAGTTTCATTTCTCACTGTGGAATGAAAAAATCTCACACAGAACTATGTTTTCACTGCAATGTCTCTCTGGAAAGAAAACTCATTATTACACCAAAGTCACACCATAAATATGGAGCCCAATAAGAAGCCCACATCCCACCATCCTCTATACAATATTTAGTACAGATGGCATCACCATGACAAACACTCTCCTTGATCAGATTCATGGATGTATCCTGTGATAGGAAGAAAATAATCTCCTGAAAGTAAAGATCAACGATTTCCCCCTACGTATGCCCTGGATCTCACTGAATCAGCATGTTTCCCTGCTGAGAGCCTCCACAATCACACAGCTCATAAAATAATCTGCTTCCACAGTACAGCTTGGGAAAAAAATGTTTTATATTCCCATTCCCAATTTTGACATTTACGCCAATCTTGCCGTCTCTCTTTCCGAGACTGTAATATTTACCCATCACAAGATACCTGCATGGGGGAAAAACTAGTAATACTGGAATTGAAGTCCTGAAACACCAAGTAAAAATGAATCATAATGTGCTTAGGCAAGAGGAGATGAATGAAATCATTAGATTTTTTTTTTTTAACTCTCTTTAACCTCCGGGGCTGAGCGTCCCCTTGGCAGGCGGTGTGAGAAACATTCAGAATTTCTTTATCTAAGCAGTAAAACAAATTCCCATTCCTATTCTTTTCCTCCCATTTTCTTTTTTGTACTCTCCTAAGACTACTTTCAAACAAGCTGTGGATCTACTCAGCTTGTTTAAATTAAATTTCTTTTTTAACACCTCAAGGCTGCAGCTGCCATACTAACAAAAGTACAGTCATGCCTGTACATTTATCATATAACTAGAAAACAAATGTGTGTATGTTGGTCTGAAGTCAAAGTATTAAATTGCATTACCATAACCAAAGATTTCTGACTGCTTTAAGGACCTTGGACTCCACAGTCCACACTAGCATATGTTAAGGCCAATGAAATCTTGTCACGCTCAATATCATGAGTTAAGTGTCCATAAGATAAAGTGTATCCGATGTGAAATTTTAGTACTGCAGGGGATAAACAGGAAATCTCTTGAAGACAGCTCTTCGGTAAGAGAGTCAGCAGATATCTATTTATGGTCTTATTTATGCCATGGCATAAAAGCATGATTAGCTTCTTAATGCTATACGTTGCATGTGAGCAGGTGGAAGGATATGTAATCCAAGCTAAGTGGTTTTCAAAGAAGACATGGTTAGAAATATAATACTAAGCGTTTTAACCACAGTTGCATTGCAAAATTTTCTTTTTTTTTTTTTTCCTCAGCAGGTATCTAAACCATATGGTTTGCCGAGTCTGTGAGGTCAGAAGGATTATGTGTTTCTCGCACTGGGAAATATTTTTCTCATGTCCTATGGGCTCGAAGCAATTAAATTACAAACTCAGAAAGGTGTTATGCGTCAACATTAAAAAAGTAGCAACTAACGAACTAAAAGTACATTGTAATTAGTGAAATAATAGCTGTTACTAGTCCAGCCCCAATTGCAAAAAATATATGCCCAAATCTTTAACTATATCTGTTTTGGTGTGCACCTGAGGTAACTGAATTCTTAGGAAACTGGATACAGAGACAACGAGTCTCACTGATCTCTGACATGTAACACAAGACAAACAGGATAAACACAGAACAGCACTAATGAATAGGGAACTGTTTTCCTTGCACAGTCCAAGAGAACTAAATAAATGTAATTATGGAATTATGTGAAATATAATGTTTATGCTGAGGTGTTTTTTTTTTTAATGTGAAAACATCAACAATCAAAGGCAGTCATGTTAAATAAAAAGAGTGTGACAGGTGAGAGACAAAAAACTTTCTTTTCGGCTTCTCCCGTTAGGGGTCGCCACAGCGGATCCTCCGCACGTTTGATTTGGCACATGTTTTACGCTGGATGCCCTTCCTAACGCAACCCTCCCCAATTTATCCGGGCTTGGGACCGGTACTAAGAGTGGCTGGGGATGGTTCCCTGACCGGGAATCGAACCCGGGTTGCAGCGGTGGGAGCGCTGCATCTTAACCACTAGACCACCAGGGGACCTGACAGGTGAGAGACAAAGAGAGAGAAAAAAAAAGAAACAGAAAGGGGTGGGGGGTCTTAATAGCCAGAGGCAGTGAGAAAAATTACTGAAAAAACAAGACAGATTTTGTGTGTGTGTGTGTGTGTGTGTGTGTGTGTGTGTGTGTGTGTGTGTGTGTGTGTGTGTGTGTGTGTGTGTGTGTGTAATGTTTGGTGACATCAGGCAGCACAGAGGCTTCACCTTCAAGCCAACAACATTAACTGTCAAAAAACATTGTTTTATACTTTCATCAGCTGTATATTTCACTGTCCAAAAAAGCTAAAAACAAAATCAATATGGAAATTGTTTTGCTGAAGATCGAACTTATACTGTTTATCACTGACTGTTACCATATGAGGAGGTTTATGGCTGGTTTCCTGTCTGATATAATATGTGAGGCTTATCAATTCAACATGTGGGGAAAAAGAGAGGAGTGAATGTGCATGAAATGTGAGAAGTGGAAAAGCAAAGAGGGAGGGTGTGATAGTTCCATTTTATTCTTGCTTCAAGTTTTTCATTTCACTGTCATTCTTACCAGTGACCTTTACACTAATGCTAATATAAAAGGCTGACAAGCACAGATATAACCACACACAAGCACATATACCGAGTGCATGCTACAAAACACACAGATTCATACCTAGTCACTTGTAGTCATTTTGCATTGAATAAAATAATTGATTATTCAATTCAATTAATTTCTATTTTATTTGTATAACGCTTTTTACAATGGACATTGTCTCAAAGCAGCTTTACACAGATGAAGCGAGAATAAGGCTATATAAAACAATGTGTACATTTATTGCCTATAAGTTAGTTCCTTATAATTGTTTATCCCTGATGAGCAAGCTAGTGGCGAATGTGGCAAGGAAAAACTCCCTGAGATGTTATGAAAAAGAAACCTTGAAAGGAGCCAGACTCAAAAGAGAACACATCATCATCTGGGTGGCACTGAATCTGAACCAGTTCCACTGTTGAGGTGTGCAGTAATACGTGCATACATGCAGAACTGTGCATGCAACCTATGGTCCTACCATGGGTGCACTTTGTAAGTTACTGACAACTGATTGTTGTACAAAATAGCCAATGAGTCGATGTACAAATGAATAAACTGGCATCTGAGTAAATAAGATATATTGTGCCACAAAATAAAATAAAGCACACCTTAAATTGTTTATTGCCTTTTTATGACTATCCATTTATCACAGACAATCTGTGTTGCCACATAAAACAAATGTTTTTTTTCATGCAATAATAGAAAAGGACTGTTTGGTCTGAAATGCTAAATTTTTTAAAGGTTATTTGCAGGAAAGATACAGTCTGGTCTGTTATTATTTTACAAGAAGAGCACTGATTGATAGTTTTCATGAAAGCAGATAAGACAAGACAAATACCTTTTAAATGTGTTCACAAAGGCTAAATCCAAACTGGAGGAGTTGGGGATCAGGGGGGATCTGCAGTACAATAACCACACGGCCAAATTACATGGCCTCATTTAGCTTTACCCTGTCATCTGAGGCAGTCAAATCCAAAACTTTTTTCTTGGACTTCTATGAAATTTCACAGAGGCCACAGCTCAACAGGAACTCCTACTGAGAACTGTAACCGCCATGTTAATCTCTCTCTCTCTCTCTCTCTCTCTCTCTCTCTCTCTCTCTCTCTCTCTCTCTCTCTCTCTCTCTCTCTCTCTCTCTTTTTTTAACATGTGTCTTATAAAGTCAAACTCATAACACTTAAGGCATCTTAACCTTGACCCCTTTACTCTCAGGCAGTAAAGAAAAGAGGTGCTGAAATGCAGTCAAGATATTTGTTTAACAGGTTCGACCACCAAGAAGCTCTACTTTTACAATCCTCTTCATATCTCCTGACACCAACAAAGCTGCCACCCATCTGCATGCACGCACTTACTTTTACAACCTAACCATAGTGCTCAGTGTGAGGGATGTGACCTTGTCACTTTTTTGAGGCGCTGAGGGCACTTTTACAGCAGGAGGGTCATGCAAAGGATTCATAGAGACAATACCTTCTCTTGTCTCAGGCCAGCAGAGACATGCTAGCTGCTAAACACAGTTACTAACTGTCTTTGTACAGGAAGCCAGAGGCACAATGAGCTTTTTCTACCCACAATTAGCTACGTCCAAGAGCTGAATACTAATAGGAGAGAAAATACAGACTTGTAGAGCCTAATGGAGGCATTAGAGCACGTTCTCTCCTTCGATCCTCCAGCGTGAGACAAATGACCAAGGGAAAGGACTGAACCCAACCACAGCGAGTAGAAAGAGGAGAAGATATTTCGGGGCTTGTCCTGTGTACGCATTTTTTCCTTCCGCACATGCAATGAGTAGACCGTGCAGCTGGCACTACAAGCCGACCCTTGACCCCGGCCTTGGCTAGAAGTTCCATTCACAATTTTGGTGACAGCTTACCCTACAATGATACTAAATAAGTAAAAAGTAATCAATGAATGAATGAAAGAGAGAGAGAAAGCTTTTAATTATCCTGTTAGAGTTAAGGTATATACTACTATTTGTTAAACAGCCCTGTCCATTTAACAAAACAAGTTCCTTGCTATTCATTCGGTGCATTTGATTAATTTTGCAGAATGCTTTGGATGGCTCCTCTTCTACACAATAAATAATTCTTTTGATGAAGTTCACAAACCACCCATAAGACCTAACCTCAAAAGAGTGGGAGGTTTCTGAAGGTCAAAAGTATGCCATCAATCTAAGAAACAGTCTGATGGTAATTGTATTGTAAAAGACAAGCAAGCTGCTGAAATAAAGGGCAAAGAAATGAAGAAGAAAATAGAGTGTTTAATTGCATTTCTCTTCATTGCCAGCAAAGGAAGCTTTAATATTTGCCACGGCTTGTGTATGAGGTGTCAGTAAACTCTGAGCCGAGTGTTGTCTGCTTTATGGTTATTTATTAGCCTTTGCCATTCTCCACACTTGGTTGCACAGTTTTGCCTGACTCAATTAACTCTCAGCAAACAACAAAAAATAATTGAAAGCAAATGGGCAATTACCAGAGAGAACAAATATGAGAAAGAGTGAAAATAAGAGACTGAGAGGAATAAAAAGATTGTGGGAAGGGATGGTTTTTACCATTCTGAAAGAAATGCTAAGTAAAAATATCACTTAGGATAAATTCAGAAGGAACCAAATAAACAGTGATGTATTGGTTCAGTCTGTGTCTGAACCAATACTTCTTCTTTTGGCTGCTCCCATTAGGGGTCACCACAGCGGATCAGCTGTCTCCATAGTACCCTGTCCTCTACATCTGCCTCTTTCAAACCAACTACCTGCATGTCACCTCACCACATTTATAAACCTCCTCATAGCCTTCCTCTTTTCCTCCTTTCTGGTGGCTCCATGCTCAGCATTCTGCTACCGATATACCCCGTGTCCCTCCTCTGCACATGTCCAAACCATCTCAATCGAGCCTTCCTCACCTTGTCTCTAACACGTCCTACATGCTCAGTGCCTCTATTAAAAATTGTGCCCATGTCATAATTATCCTAATAGATGATGCATATTTAATATCAAACATTTAGTGTTTATAGTGTCAATAGAGTGATGAATATGTGTTGATGCTGTGGATGCCAATCCCATGTACAATTATTTGGGCTGCAAATTTGTGTCTAAAATTTGTGTTTTAGACAATTGGCACTTCTAGCATTCGGTTGTGGTTAAACTAATTAATATATTAATAGAGCAGGTTTTAAGTGTAAACATTTATTGTAATGCATTTCTGTAAAAAAATTCCACAAGTCATATCTAAATGCTAATCCAAATAAAGCTGGGACAACTTTCAATTATCGTGTGTATGTATGTATGTATGTATGTATGTATGTATGTATGTATGTATGTATGTATGTATGTATGTATGTATGTATGTATGTATGTATGTATGTATGTATGTATGTATGTATAACTGTATATTGTATAAACTGTAAATCTTTGCCCATGATTTTGAATTTGCTGTCTCTTTTCATATTTTTGAGAATATCCGCCATTTTGTTCCAGCTAGCTAAAGAAATAAATAGTAGCTATCTAGCTAATTTTAAAAACAACAAAATAAACGCGATCAGAATACGGGCATGTATAAGTTTAATAGGTCATCGATGTTCATTCCCAAATTCCTTAGTGGTAGCTAGTTACTAGGATCCATACTTTTAAGCCGTCGACCATTTACATGAACCACATGAACTACTACATCCTAACTAATGAACAATTTTCATTAACTGTCAATCAGTGCTGAGTCATGGGCTTCAAGGAAGATTTCCATTTCTGCCAAAAAAGGTTTGAGATTAATAAATCAACAATGCAGTTCTGCTGTTGATCATTTGATTAGCTCAATACTGAACTCAACAAAGATTAATAAATACATTTAGACACTTTTGTAAACATTTCAATGCTGAATTTGACTGACATTTTAAAAGAAACCTAAGTACTTTAAGACAGTAAAAGATTTTAGCTGCATGGTTTCTTTGTGAAAACATGTTCATCATGCTGTTCCGTGATCTAAGGATCACACTGCACTACATCATTCTCAGAGGAGAATCCCTAAATTCCTCAATCTATCAAAATTTTAAATTCAGCTGGTCAGTAGTCGTGTAATTCATCTTACAATGAATCTCATGCAACCAACTTCTCAGGAAAAATGTTTAATTGCTGTTTAACTAAGCTTTGTTGAGCCTCTTTTTTTTTTTTTACCCCAAAAAGACTCTAGTTGCAGGGTATACAATACTGTATGTATTATAACAAGGAAGCAAGTAAAAATGAGCTAGGAGCTTCCAGCTGTCAGTCAGTAAAGATACCTTTTTGAGCCTGGTATCAGCCCATTGGGGGTTTAATTATCTTGCTTTTGTTATTCACACAACGGATCTGCTTTATCCTCTTAAAACAAGATTTCACTAAGAGCTCAAATTCAGCCTCCCCCCTTAAACAGACGACTGGCCACTTTGAAGCCCTCTTTTGGCTGCCAGCTCACTGAGTGTCTTTTGGCAACACTTGGAGGTCCTGATGGAACTTTGGATGCTAGGCTGGGTTTCCTGGAGGCTGCAAGACAGACTAACTCACAAGGAGGCAAAGACAATGGGAAGCCTTTGAAATGTAGTGTGGGTCAAGGAAGAGAGTAGCAGTGGTGAGCTGGAAACCCTGCAGGGAGCTGAACTGCTCAAACTCTTAATTCTACAGGGGGACTTTGTGTCACTCTGCTGTCTTTCTTTCTTTCTTTCTTTCTTTCTTTCTTTCTTTCTTTCTTTCTTTCTTTCTTTCTTTCTTTCTTTCTTTCCATTTTTATAAATACAATCAACCTATGACTGTAGGACCTTTTGACCATCCCTTTGCATTTGTTGTTTGCAGTATTGCTGTTAAAATGCAGCTAGTTTCTCAGTCTCTATTGAGCCGTGTTTTATGGCTGCAGAAAATTATTCCTAATATGTCTTCTAACAAGGAAAAAAAAAAGGAAAGAATCAACAAGAAAAAAAAAATCATAAAAGACAGGGAAATGAAACATAATCAGGATGGAATTGTTTGCAGTATATCCCTTTTAATCCTTTCTAACTGAGTCAGATATTCAATGCCATGAGTGACTTAGTTTTTCTTTTTTTAAACATATGTTTGTAGTTGGTGTTGATGGAGGTAGGAGGGGAATACACCAAATGAAAATCTTAGCCAACTGAAGCTTTCTTTGGTGCTCTCTGAATGCCTTTTTTAGTTTAAATGAGGCTCTGAAAAACATCAAACTGTCCTACTAGTTTATAAATCATAAAGCAATATTTAAAGATATATTTGTTGAATTCACCACATTCCTCAACGGTATTTTGACAAGATCCGCAGCTCTCTTGAGCTTTGACCAATGCTATAGTCCTCTGGTGATCATAGAAACACAGTGAGCTTGTAGGAGATGTACTTTTTTTCCCACCATCTTATTACTGTTTCAGCAAACCAATAAATTACCACAGTGACAGCTTCATTGGCGGGATAGCAGGAAGCGGAGACTTTTCATCAGTGTAGGTCAAACTCTTAAAACCATGCTTGAGACCAGTAGTCTTCCACGCTGTTGCAGCACACCAACCATTTTATATGCTACACCTTGACTTTCCATCCACAAACCTTCTAATATAATGAGCTCTGAAAGGGAGCTGCTGTGGCCCTCTAGGCAGACACAAACATTTTACAACTAGCTTCCACATAATTGCATTTATTCTTGTGACCTGTGGGATATGAGAGAAGCTGAGGCTTCTATTGACCACTTGCCCCAACCTTTGTAACCAAAACTGTATATGCACTAATGTGATATGCCTTTGGTTAAAAAAAAATGCTCTGCTTACATAAAGGACACAAACTCTCTATCAGAAAATTCTAGTCCCAATGGGGTTTTGGTTTTTTTTTCCCATATGGCATCAGATTAGGCCTGGACCTTTATTCCATTAACCTCCAAATGAGGCCAAAATAATGAAACTAGAGCTGTTCCATACTTGCCATCGTGAGAGAGTTTTACAAGTGTTGACTGGACTATGAACCTTTACTAAAGAATTTAGATAAGGAATAAAACAAAAATGGAGTCCAGGGAATTACTGGGGTTTAACAGAAGCCGGGCATTTTACAGTCTTTTTCTTTTTTGGTAGACCCATTAAAGTTTCCACTGTGTTAAGCTGCGTTTATTTGACAATTTCCCACATTTTATCCATACTATTGAGTTAGGACATACGATTTCCATTTGTCTCACAATAATCGCAAGGCCAGGTTGTAGTGAAAAAGGCTTTATTGGGCATGCCGCAACATTAGCAGCACTCTAGCTGCTCTTTCAAGTTCATAATATAGTCTGCATGCTTGTACTGGTGGCCAAAGTCAGTATGTTCATTCTCTGAAGCCTGTTATTTGTGCTTCATTGTGAGTAATTAATTGCATCAGTTAATTGACTGTACCATGCACTGCTTTCAGAGAAATATTAAAGAGCCACAGGCAATTAAACAGCCTACATTTACATAAATGCTGAGAAAAATGGTTGAGTTTTTAGAAAAAAATAATTACAATGCTATATGTACTGAGAAAAATATAAATGTTGGTCAAATGAAGCAAATTTGAGCAAATAAATTAATGCATAGCAGAAAGGAGAACTTAATTAAATCTACACCTTATCAATAAGTGCCAAATCCATCCACCCTGCTACCTTTAGCCAAGCATACTAATCCTTCCCTAAATCCTGCATGTTAGTCAAAATAAATTCCAGCTCAGTGCAGCAGGTGATATCTTGCTTTCTAACTAAAACACCAGTTCTCCTCAGGAATGATAAATTGCCCTTAACCCTGTGCCATGAAAATAAGTGCACCAAATTCCAGATTAGCGTTTCCCATGGAAGTGCAATAAAATGCATATTACTGGTCAGAAAGAGGATCACACAGATGGATTTTTTGGGGTTTTGGCTCATGTTGTGCTTATCACCACCTTTGTGAGGTGATGATGATTAACACTTTGTGATTAATCATAGGATCTTTTGGGGGAACTGCAACAAGATAGAAAATAGAAAAGGATTGCTGCTTGGAAAACTTCAAATTCAAAGAAATATTATGTCCATGACATAAAAAAGAGTTAATATTAAAAATGTCTTGTATTGTTAAAAGCAGACATGTGTAAGAATGTTGACACTGTGCATAAGAATAATTGCATTCTTATTGTATTTTTACATATAGCATTCTTTTAACATCTACAATTACAATAAATAAACTAGTACTGATATTTGAGCAAATAATCCCAATAAGTCATCTATACAAATAAAGTATCTTAGCAAAGGCAATTCTCCCAAATACCTGTTACCAAGATTTAGTATGTCGCCTTCTGTTTTGTGTGACAAGAATTTCTCTCTGTCTCTCTCTCAATGCGTATTTGAGACTGCTCTTAATAAAATAAATTTATTTAATGCAGTTGTTTAGAGGTTCTTTGGGAAGTTTGTAATCTAAATATTCTTTCTAGATTCATAAAAAAAATGTAGTCAGCCTGCTATCTGCATTCACTGCATTCTTTCTCAAATGGACTAACAAATTCTAACTTCAGCACAATTAGCGAATATATTGGCATACTTTTCTTTCTTGTTTTTTCTTTCTTTTTTTACAGCAGATTAAGCAAAACTGTCTGTGGCCATTTTAATATATCACATGATTTTGTCTTGTCTACTGAGATTTGCCCGCCAGTAACTCACAAGTGTTTTTTTATTTCAACCATTCAGCAGTGGGCCAAATGTAAGTGCTACAGGACACCATTTCTTCAGGGCTGGCAATATGATTTCTTTGTTACCAAAGTTGACAGCAAGCTACAGTTCTTTGGAATTTCCTGGATTTCCTCCTGTGGCACTGCATCCATCAGCTTTGACAGTGCCAGGTCTTTTATAGTGTACCATCTCACTTATCCAGAAATGATATGAGCATCCTTGTAAGAAGTTATTCTATCCACCAAAAGGTATAGTTAGGAGTAGTAAAAAATTTGCAGCATATTTGAAAAAAACTCAAAAATATAAGAAAAAGCAGCAAACCATTGTGTATTTCAATGTGCATAGTCTGCCTTTATAGAAACATTAGTCCATTAGCTATGGTATATGCATTAGTCCTCCTTCAGCATCTTAACTGTCAATTAAACTGTGCTTCACAAGGTACAATCTATGTTTGCTTTTAACATGCTTTTTAATATACCATAATTTGTCACAATCTCTATAGTCTGTACTGTGGCAGAAAGTGTATTCTCGCCTGTCACACTTCCTCTGAGCTCCTCGCATTGCAGTACAAACTTTTTTTGGTGCACTGAGCAGATGAGCCTCCTGGGTGGCCAATTCCATGGACACAGCTATTTCAGTGGCCTTACTGTTGAGTGTTTAGTGCATTTTCTGTAAGTCAGTATCTCTAAATAGCTTCACTCCTCAGTCCACACAAGTCTGCAGTGCTGTGCAAACACTGGTACAGACTCCCTTTACTCTTGATTTCCTTTATATGTGGTTGGCAATAACTTGGTCCTGGCAAAAGAACAATGTATATTATGTTTTAAGTGTCATACATTTCTCCACTTTAATAGAATTTGTAATTAAATTGTAAAGACACACTCTTTCTAACCCTTGCATCATCAACATATTTAATCCCACTAATCATTATGTTGTTTAACATTTTACTTGTTTCACTGGCAGTCAAATGCTCGTGTCATTTAGTTATTTTCATTTAGTCAAGTTAAATCTTGATTACAGGTTTACAGCATTACAAGTCTAAACTGTATTAGTGTGTTGATCCACCAGAATAGCCTCGATATGTTTTGACAGAGCCTGCACAAGTCTCTAGAACTGCACTACAGGGACAGAAGGTTTTCCCTCGGGTTGGTGTATAAGATCGTTAAAATATATTTCATATTATTTTCATTCCCAGCAGGCCATTCAGTAAGCCCTCGTGCTATGAGGATAGGGCAAGGTCATCTTAGATAAGACAACACCCACATTCAAATAAATGTTACATAGCGGCATAAACGTGATCAGTGAGAACAACTTTGAATTTATTAACTTTTAATAAATGTATGTAATAATTTTTATTTATTTTTGGGAACACCTGATCCCAAACTCCCTCTACAGCATAACAATGCCACAAATTTTCTTTTCATTTGCCATGAGTCTACATGTTTGACACAATGTTAGATGTCACTGCAGTGCAAAAAAATAAATCAATGGCAAAATTATGTTCGCAGGTCATCATCTTTTTGATGATATGGATATCATGCACTTATATAAATGACCCCGTTACCAAACATCTCCATCAAGCCTAACTGTTCCCTGACCCCATGACACATGGTGACTCATATCTATAGTGGCAAACCATTAATTTGTACCGGCCTGCTTTTACATTGCATTTCATGAGGTCATACATAAATGGAGGGTGAGAGAGGTGGGATAAAGAGACAATTTGTCAGGACAGATGACAAAAATAGAAATAAGAGCTTCATTAGGTTAAAAGCCCTGTCATGGCCCCAGCAGCATTTAGCCCCACATAAAAAGGCAATAAAAAATCTTGGTTAGAAACAGTATAATACATTATACTAATATATACTGATTAAATTGTGAATTACTTGTCATAAATGTTCTATTTACTGTTTGAAATAAATAATACAATAATAAAATAGTTTTTTGAAAAACTATTTTATTATTGTATTATTTATTTCAAATAGTAAATAAAACATTATTATGTTTTATTTACAAGGTTATGTTTTCTGAGTTCTTAGTTCTTATATGCATACAATGAATATATCTATATTTTTTAATAAATAAATAAATAAATAAATAAATAAATAAATAAATATATATATATGGAACCTTGATACTTGCAACCTTGACACTCGATAGTTCCCGACTTTTCATTTGGAAGCCACGAGTGGCTCGAAAGTTACTCCGAACAAATGAAAAGTCGGGAAAAATGAAAAGTCTGGAACTATCGAGTGTCAAGGTTGCAAGTATCGAGGTTCCATATATATATATATATATATATATATATATATATATATATATATATATATATATATATATATATATATATATATATATTTATTTATTTATTTATTTATTTATTTATTTATTAAAAAATATAGATATATTCATTGTATGCAAATAAGAACTAAAAACTCAGAAAACATAACCTTGTTTTGAGAAGTAATAAAGTACAAAAACCTTATTACTGTACTTAAGTAGATTTTTCTCTCATCAGTACTTTACTTCGCTATTTATTTTTTTATTTAATTTACTTTTTACTTTCACTAATGACATTTCTTACACAAATATCTATACTTTCTACTTCTCAAATTTTTAAAGCAGGCTCGTTGCTTTAGTTTTAATCTATTCGGTCACATGATTAATATTTTTTCTTTTTGTTGTGCACCGTTTTCAGCCCATCAACCTATTTCTTGTCATTGCGTCGCTTTTTCAACCTGCCACTGGTGTATCATTTCCTGGCTATCATGCACAAGAAACGTAGGCTAGTTTACAAAGCTAACAACAAGTAAGGCAGAAGGCAACAAGAAGTATCATCTTTGCTCTGCTTGTGCTTTATATGGTGGTTGTTCATCCCTGATACATATATTATTATGATGTGAGGTCCAGATACCAGCGTGACACTAAAACAGGTAGTAGTTATGGCTACTTTTTATTTAAGTACATGTCAGAGCCCATAATTCTCTACTTTAACTTGAGTGAGAACATTTATATAGTACTTCTCTACTTCTACTTGAGTGAAGGATGTGTGTACTTTTGCCATCTCTGATTTAAACTTACATGCTCACCAATGCTGATTTTACTAGTTATAGTAAGAATAAAAATTCAGCCGGAACACTCTCTAATTGGAAACTGGCTGAACAGAATCTCATTCATCAACTTTTCCTTCCAAAGGATAAGCAAGCAGTAGAAGTATACTGTCATATAGTCTGTATGACTGTAGATGCTATAAAATTAAGTTTAGGGTGAAACAAAAATAAAAGAGTTTACATACTTTCTTCCCATGCTCGGAAAATATCTTACATACAGAGGTTAATTAGACAGTGTGCATGTTAATCTTACTGTTAACTAAAACAGACAAGGTATTTCTTCCCCAAGAGTCTGGTGGTTACTGTTCAACCCTGTAAATGTGAACACTTCAGATTCTGCGGTGATGGGCTAGTCCATGGTGTTTGAGCGCATCCCTGCTGACCAGTGCAGGTCAGCAAAAGACAACTAAAATCACTTTTTTGATTTAGCATCATTTAAATCTTCTTTTTTGTTATTTACTCTAAATGAAACCATTTGAATTTAACCACCTGAATTTAAAAATTTATATTTATAAAAATTTATAAAATTTATAAACTTTATACATCCTCCAGTCTTTGTGGGAAAATAAAGACATTATAATGAAGTGGATGAAAGGATCCAGGGGTGTTAGTTGATATCATAGAGAGAAACACCTATGCATCTATCAGTCACTCCACATTTATGTGTTGACTGGCTCTTTGATCGACATTTAAATGACTGCTCTTTTGCCATATTTTTATTAGTTTGCTGCATCCTAACATATTTTTGTTTAGCATCGAGAGTAGCAATTTTCCTCCTAACATGCTCATCAGAACAGCAATTTGCAGTGAAGAAGTTAATCTTCCTGTCCAGCAATAATGAGAGATTGGCAAGGCAAAGGGAAAGCCCACAGCCTAATGCTAAACACTGTCTGGATTTTAAAGTGTAATTAGGGAGTAACGAACAATCATCCTAACTGTGTGTGTGTGTGTGTGTGTGTGTGTGTGTGTGTGTGTGTGTGTGTGTGTGCAGCCAATGCCATCTACACATTTGCTCAGCTTAAAGACAGAGGAGCTGTCCAGTGGGTGTGCGCTTGTGAAGTGTAATTGCTTAATTCCTATTGATTACAAAAAAAAACTGCTTAGTTTTCAAAGTAAGTTTTCTGTGTGAGTTACAGTCATTTTACTCTTCTAAAAATTGTTCAGTAAAGGAATCAACCCTTTTTATCGGTCCTCCTCTCATAGTCTACACAAACACATTCTGATTTAAGGGGTTACTCTGAGGCTGTGGCAGTGCAGCATAGCCGCACATTGTCGTTCTGTCTTTTCATTCAGGGGAATGAGTGACAGCAGCTCTGTGACATGTAAAAGAGCAGCGACAAACATAAGTTTGAGAGGCAATTTGCTTGTCTTTGGCCATGGAGAGGATCTAATAAAAAGCCAAGCTTAAAGGACAAGAAAAGTAAGAGGTGAAACCCCTCAAAAGCCAGACGGGAAGGGACGAGCCACCATATTAAAATAATACAGCGTAGGTCTAAAAAGCATTCTGAACTAGTAAGTATAAAGCATGCTTTGTATTATCTGAGAAAAAATACACAAGAAACCTAGAACACAAACAACCATATCAATTGTATCATGAAATTCATCTTTTCCCTAACCGTACATTGACATTAACATTAAAGTATATTTATGATCACAGAAAAATGGTTCCAACTGACAAGACATGTGAGCACCCCTAAAGAGCACCCCACCCTCCAGATTTGCCAAGCAACTAATATATCCCTCTTTCATAGATAATTACTCACAGCAGGAAAAAAATGCATTTCCTTAATGATGAGCCTTTGGAACACACTAAAGGACATGGACGGCAGGAGACGGGCATGGCTCCATGCCTCCCACCAGATGGTGTGTAATCTGGATAGAGACTGGGGTCACAAAGCACATGTTGCCATCAGCCTCTGAACACACCCATAAAAAAAAAAAGAAACAGTCAAGACTTCATTCACTTGCCTTCAATTTTTCCTCACCTGAAAGGAATTAAGGCCAATGTGTAGCAATGACATGGAGCAATGGAATATAGGTTTGATAGCTTTTTTTCATTTAAATTCCACCCAAATATGTTCTACATTTCACAGAAGACTGCCTACAGTATGTATGTGTTCTATTTGCGTGACTCATTTACCAACTCATTAGCAGATCCCTTCAACAGATGTTTATGTAAGACAAGGAACAACTGAGCTCCATTTGAACTGAGCTGCAGCCTCTGGCAGGACGATCCAGGCTCCCTGGTTAACATAGCAAATCGCTAAAATAACAATGATTTGATGCGAGCACATCCCTCTGGTTTTGCACTTGATCTCTTCATTCATTCTACAAACTTCTAATGTAGATATTTGCCATGCTATCTCCTGAACTAGGAACAAAGAGAGGTTACAAGAAAAATGCTCTTAGAGATAAACGGAAAAAACATCATCTACTATATTTGAAGCAACATCTAATATTCCTATCTTCCATTTTGGCCTCCAGAAAATGCACTTTGCTTGTGTGTACGGCCAGTTCTAACCTTTTCTGCCAGTTTTCTGACAAGATCACATTCGTTATGTTTGCTGTTTTTTTAATGGAAGGGAAGTTCACTCTTCTCTGCTCCTTTCACTCTCATTTCATGCTGTTTCATATCATCGTTCATGATCATCTCAGGGTCGCAGGGATGCTCAGGTGCTGCAAAATCTTTTCTCACTTTTGTGAAGAAGAAGAAGAAGTGATGCTTATATATCTCTAAAGATTCCTTGGTGTAGTGCATTTAATAATAGTGTTCCATTTGATCATGGAATAGCTTTTAAAAAAAATGCTTTTTTTTTTTATTTGCTTTGCTTATTATATGTTATCTATGTTTTTTGGACTGTTGTGCTATTAACA
Organism: Silurus aristotelis; assembly: GCF_946808225.1. Lineage (NCBI taxonomy): Eukaryota > Metazoa > Chordata > Actinopteri > Siluriformes > Siluridae > Silurus > Silurus aristotelis. The sequence goes on from NC_139584.1 coordinate 15,994,458, forward strand.
CAAATTAATTTTAACGGCACTAATTTTATAACGCACGATTAATGCAGCACGCAACCCTCCCCAATTTATCCGGGCTTGGGACCGGCACTGAGAGTGGCTGGGGATGGTTCCCTGACCGGGGAACGAACCCGGGTCGCAGCGGTGAGAGCGCTGCATCTTAACCACTAGACCACCAGGGGACCCACGTCTCTGTTTGACTATTTTTATTAAAAATTGAAATAAATAAATAAATAAATAAATAAATAAATAAATAACACATACAAAAGAGGCGAAATTAAAACCTTCAACGCAACACACATTTATTCATGATGTCCTTTGTTTATTTAGATATTAAAAATAAAATAAGCTCCACCAAAAAATTATATTTAATCACTAAACATTTGTTTTACTAATGCGCCAAGTCTCAAATCAAGCACTAAAATCCGTCAAGGTGCACACGTCTGGCAATTAAAATCGTCCGTGTGGAAACAACAAAAGTTCCGTTTGGTGTCCTGATGATTTACATTTTTCACAAAAAATAAACATACGTTTGCATAAAGCATCCATAGTTGTCCATGCCCCTGTTGGTTAGAGTATTAAAAACTTTATAATAATCAAATTAATGTACATTTAGAACAGATAAAATTGTGCGATTAAGATGCGATTAATAACAAGCTAACTCATAACAATCATGGGATTAATAGCGATTGAATATTTTAATTGATTGATTGTTGTAGTATTTCAATTTGCATTGAATTACTGAATCACCCACACTGATATTAATAGACTTTGATACACATTTCTTTTTTTTTTTACATCACTTTCTCTTTTGCTCTGACACAGTGTCCATTCTTCATTCCTTCTCCCCTTTCTTTAATTTCTAAAAAATTAAAAATAAACTAAAACTGCAACAAAGCAAATGGTTAAAACAATCAAAGATAACAGTCCCAAAGGTAACACTTTATTTTTATAAAATCCACATGAACCACCAGTGAAGGAGATGTAAGATTGGGGTGACTGTGAGATCAGCTTCCACTTACAGTATTATTGCCTTAACTGGGTGCAGTTCAAAGACAGCTGAAAAAAAATCACAAAGGTTATGCTGGCCTGCTTCTGTAATGTCTCTCAATCTTATACGGCCAGCATCAAACAGCATGTGAGGGCCTTTAATTAAACCTAAACAGTAGCATCAGTCTAGCTTAACTGTAAACACATTTTGTGTGATTTTGCTTCTCAAACCCTATAAAATGTACATTTTTAGGCAGTATTGCAAGAGCAACACTCTTTGTCTATTCATTTATTTTACATTGTGGATGCTATATTGATTGACCATTCAGAGAAGCAGGTAATGACACAGGAGTGTTTAAACAAGGAAGAACAAAGGAAATCAATTTGTCCTTCCTTAATGGTGCACCTTTTTCATGCAAAAGAAGGGACTGTGATTCAGTGCATCTGTCAGCACCTAAAACCTTTGATGCCAAGTGATCATTAAAGGCAGCTTCTTTTTTTAGCTCACTAGTCATTGCACATTAAAAAGTTATCAGTGAATATAGCTTGATTTCTACTATGTGGCTGGTGTTAAAAATGTGTGGATGAAGTCATGTAAAGCGAACCACACCACCAAAGCCTAGGATAAAATAAAGAACTTCTAATAGTTGGTAAAAATCTGCACTGTGCCCAAGCGATATTCTGAAAACTCACAATCATAGACAAAGGAGGTGTTCCATTTCCCGCCATGGCAACACAAAGTGGCAGAAGCAGCATGTTTCTCATTGGATTCTGTTTGCTATATGGATGGGCGAATCATTTAGAAGGCGGTGCTTTTTGGTTAGTGAAGGGCTTCAGCATTGCGTGCCAAGAGCCATCAGGGGAAATCTCAATGGGGAAAAAACTCGACACCATGTGATCACATTAACCCCCTCCTTCCCTGGACGACAGGCACTTATCAGCGAGCTGTGGCCCTCCACCATCCCCCAAAAGTCAGCCATCATTGTACTGTAAACTCAAGCAAGCATGAGAGAAGGTCTGGTGACGGCCATGAAATGTGGCGTGAAATTCAGGAAGGGAGAAACGAAAAAATCCGCAGCCGCAAAAACTGTTTCTCTTTTACCTTCTACAAAAGTTTTTTTATAGTATATAAATATTCATATAGATATATACACCGTTTGTTACATACATTTTTATATGATAGTATGATAATAAAGCCTTTAGTTTATTTCCATAAATGAGCCATAAATAATCTAGTATGACAATATATGAATTTGTGATTAAAACTATAATATAAAAAGTTCAACATTTACTTATATACTAGGTAAGATAAATTGCCATATTACATATTACATTGTATACAATAAAAACAAATGAATTACATTTAAAGGCCAAAAGAAATTATAATTCAAAACACTTTCAGCCTGTACAATGTAAATAAATACACTTGGGGAAGCACAGGGAGGAGAATTTCTTCAATTACCATCACAGCAAGCGCGGGAAAAATAATCCATAACTACTCGAGGCTTTTTAATTTCCATTGCTGCACACTGGACTTAAGATAGACAGGCGTACAGACGGGTGGCCATGCAAGACGAGGTCTCAGGTTTTACGTAGTCTGAATTAGGCTGAGAAATTTGACTAGGTTCCATACTGACTTGCTAATGTGTTAGATATACTGTAGGGATGAATGATATTTAATAGCCATCTAATAAATTGCTAAAATTATAGTCTGCAATATATATTTCATCATGTAAACTAAAAGAATAGAGTTACAAATTCATAAGTAACTACAACATATGTAATAATTTATACTCTAACCAACATGGGCAATAATTAAAAAAAATTGTGTTTTTTAAAAACATAAAATATAAACCAAAAGGAAATCTACTATAATTACTATTATATAAAAGTAATGGATTAGTAACAATTAGTAATTAGTAACATATTAGTAAAAATACTGAACATAGCTGTGACAAGAGTCACTTAAAGCACTTGGTGATTTGACTGACTCATGAAGGCGCTCAAAGTGCACTTATAAATCCTTTTTATACATGTCCTGGACAGGCAGAGGCTAATGCTTCCATCAAATGGCTTTATGACTATATCGAAGGGACTCAACATACCATAAAAGCATCATAAAAAGTCCGTTTGACCATAGTGCTTTCCCTGGATGGCCTAATTGCACAGTCAGACTACCTCAGATGTACCTTAGTGCTTCATAAAAAAATCACATTATTTCATTTAATTGGTTGTGCTTTTAGCTTCTTTTTTTTTTGTAAAAATAAATAAAAAAAATGTTTGTCTTATTTTGGCTATAATTATATTGCATATGAGCCCAATCATACTACAAACATACAGTAAAAAGTTTAAAACTTTTAAGTTATAAAGCTTATAAAATCTAAATAAATCTCTTGTATAAAAATAATATAAATGTACTGATAATGCATGTGTTAAATTATTTTAGTTAAAAATATAAATAAAAATGATAAATATGTCATTATGACTATCTTATATTTTTCCATAGCTGCATAATTTGACATAGCATAGGTTTGTATTTGTTAAACTTGGAAATTAAGATTTAAAAAATTTGGTTTAACCGTGCTACTTCCGCACACAGAGGGGTAACCAAATATTAATGGCCTTAGTTGGAAGTGATAAAGAAGAAGTTTTTTTTATTTTATTTTTTTAAATATGAGATGCTAGGATGAATTCACCCAGAAAATCTCTGGTCTGGGAAAGCACCGGCTTTTATAAAATGAGTGTTCGTCAAAGGAAGGTGTAAAAAACGTAACTAAAGGGAAATAGAATAATCACAGGGTTTGAGATTTCATTCCAGAATTAGACAAAAAGAAAATAAGAGAAAGGACCTCACTTTTCAGTCAGTAAATTGTTGTTTTTAGCTAGTCAATTACAGTTTGTTATTTATTAATTTGATAAATAGCTGATTTCATACAAAATAATATAGTGTGTATATATACACAGTATATATATATATATATATATATATATATATATATATATATATATATATATATATATATATATATATATATATACACATTTATAAACATTTATATTATATATATATATATATATATATATATATATATATATATATATATATATATAATTAATATTATTTTTTCCCCCTCAAATAGCTGACATTTTTTAACAATATATGTAACAATGAAATATTTATATATAATCTAGAAAAATCTAGAAGAAAGTAATGCTACGGAAAATATGAACAAAAATCCCTTCACTGTGACCATGTGGGCTTAGAGGAAGCTTTAAAATAAAAAAATAAAGAAGAGAGAATGCTCTAATTAATAACAGCTATTTGGAGGCATTGAACTCATAGTCCTCTCCAGTTGCGTCTTTCTAAATCATCAGGGAGAGAACATTCTGGCTCAGCTCAGTGTCAGCCCTTGTTAGGGTCAGTGCTGTGTATGATCCACTGCACGCTATCCTAGCCAGTGTTCTCCTCTCACCATTGGCCCCTACTGAGACCGCTCTACGCCTACCTGCACTTTCGCTTCCCATTACTTCTGCTATTCTAAGTTTTCCACTTCTGAGCACCATCAATTATGCGCTAAAATAACACTGAGGCCCTGGCCAGCTGATTTGACATAAAGGCCGATTATGGCCGTGAATAATTTAGACACCTTCGTGCCATGTAGCTCTCACTCGCAATACTGTAGAAAGGCTTTTTACTACCATTGTACTTCTAAGGCCATAATGTGCGAATGTACAGCACCGCCATTAGTCCCTCACCAAAATCCAGCCAGGAGGCTGAGGCTTAGTGTTGGATGAGTCCAAGTTTCTCTACTGTTATTGAGAAACTATGGAAAAACTGACACCGGCCAAAGAATGTTACACAACACCAAGGTTTCCTAACTCATAAATGCAAAAAACAGGCATTAAAAGTGGTTCTATATGTTTAAAAATATTTTAAGACTTTAGAAAAACGTTCCACAATACAATTCAATTCTCCGTGAGAATGCAGCATTTTTAAAATAGTGGCAGTGCAGGATATGAAAATATTAACCATGGCACATTAACCACACAACAAATAACTTAAGCCCCAAGGGTTTTACGTGGCCACTTTATGCCAACATGGCGGCCATGACCTCCTTCCTTCTGTGTTGCGTGAGAAGGTTTGCTAGCACAGCCTGTGTGTTAGATCACAAACAGGTTTTAATATTTCATCTGCACCACCCTTAACTCTTCTAACTATCCAACCCCATCCATCTCTCTAAAATCTAATCTGATCTGAGCAGTCTTAAACAAGAAAATGCTTTCTCCCTTCTTATTATTAAAATATATATGTATATAAAGTATATATAAAGATGCACCACCACAGTGTGCCACGTTTAAAGTGTATATTGTTCTCTGGACATCAAACAAAGTTCTTGCTATTTATTGCAATTTAAATGTAAGTCAACTGATTGGATATTGCTATAGGTGCAAGATCCAGACCTGATTTATGTGACAAACAGGAGTCTTTGTATGACATACAGCTTTTGAGAAATGGGTGATTTCTTCTGGATGTTCGCCGAAAGACAGCACAGGTCTCATGAAGATAAAATGCTGTCATACAGTATGTAGCAGGTGAGCAGAAAGCTGTTACAACTTTTTCGCCAAACACTATTCAGTACATTTATTGCTCTTTGCTTCTGACGTATGAAAGATCAGTTCATCTTAAAAAAAAAGAAATGTGTAAAAAGGAACAGCAGCTGCAATTTACAGCTGTGGCTTTCATTTTGATACCAAATAACTTATTTTTCACAGGTTTTCCTATTCCTTTTGGCAACATCCTTATAACATTAAAAAAAAAAAAAAGACTGGAAAGTTACTGATGGTACACAGCAGATTATAATATTATTTTAGTATGACTCACCATACATTTGCTTTGATTTGCTGCCAGTTCTAAGCTCAGTACATTTTAGACTTTAATTTAAGCTTGAAAAATCACCACAACCCATCAGATGTGGAATAAAACTCGACCTGCCACGTTGCCATTTTCGCACTAGAAAAAAATGTATCCATATTTTTTTTTCCATATTGGGTCAGTCTTAAAGCTCAGGAGAATGTAAAACTGACTGTCATCAAGTTGATCTATCTCTCTCTCTCTCTCTCTCTCTCTCTCTCTCTCTCTCTTTATCTATCTCTCTCTCTTCAGCTTTAAACCACTGTCCCTCCAGCAGTGTAGCCAAATTAAGCACCTCACTAATAAGACACTCTAAAATACCCCCATAGAGTATATTACAAAAATGTGAAGGGACAGCCATCAATGATTATAATAGAGAGACAGACAGAGGCTGGCCTCTTTTTTTCTCAACTTAACTCTTAATAAGGTGCGAGGAAAGAAGCCAAAAAGAAAAAAGATTTTAAAGGCAAAGTTTAAAAAAAGATTTTATATGAAGAGACTCTACTTTGAAAGAAATAAGGATCAAAATAATTAAACAGACTACAATGTAAATAGAAAGAGCATTTAAGGATGCCCAAAACATGTATTTATAATATAAAAAACAAACATTCCAGAAACCAGACTTTCTTATTTATCAAAGCATTATGCACACTGCAGCACAGTATCCTGGCCAATGCTTATCACCTATATTTAACCCAGGAGCTTAAAGCACTTCAGGGTTCTTCCTCAGAGTTAGTCTCATTAGGTATCTAAACTAATGAATGTGAATACTGAAAGTCAGCAGACGGGTTACTGAAATGGGAAGGGGGTAAGACAGGACAGAGGAGATTTTCTTACAGGACAAATAGCTGAAGGGTTTTTAAGCTTATTAGTGACTTCACAGCATTACCTCTTAAATGTGGGGGTAAAGAGGAAACATGGGGGGTTAGGAGGAAACTTGGGGGTCTGAATCTCAAGATTTCAGGGACCCTACTGTCAAAGAGACTAAATAAACAAGCTGCAGTCAGTCCCAGTTAGAAAAAAAAAAAGATGAATACTAGTATTTGAAGTCAGTGCTGGTGCTACAAAATCTACTGATTGTCCAGTCAACCTAGTAAAATAACAACTTCAGTCATATCACTTACCGTTAAATATTCACTTCAGAAAGAGGTGCATGTCTTTAAAAAATGGCAGCCAGCAAGTAATTCTGTAAGACATGTATCCTCTTTCCTCTGCCATGGGAAACAGCAGACTTAAACAATATAAGGCAATATATCCAAAAAGATATCATCTTAATTCCTCTGTACTACTGTACATTCAACATGCCCATGCATGCTTTCATTTAGTCGGGTTATTCGTGAGCCTTTAGCTGTAGAACTTGTTTTATAATAATAAAAAATTAAAAGGTATTATCACTATAAAATCAGGGGGGCTAAATAGTAGAAATATTTTAAAAAACAAGCATTGATCGATCAACTTCCTACCTGCTGTCACTCCTAAAAAGCTAAAAAATTGCTGAATCCATTAAAAATGCCCTTCCATAATAACCTGGGCTTATACTGTGTGATTCTATTAGTTGTACATTGTATATGTTTCCATACCTCACCTGAATGCCACACCTTCCTTTAAAAACCTGGCCATCTTCCCACAACTTCTATATCCACTGCAGGCAAAAGCCTCTACCTTCCACTGTGCCCTCTTTTGCAACATTACAAGCAATTGTGGGAGTCCTTCTCTATTCAGTAATTTCCCCATCCAAGCACAAACCCCCACCCCTGCCCCTACACCTCCCTTCTATTTCTTTAAATACATGCATACTTTCGACCCGGGCAGCGGAGAGGAGACGGAGAAAGGGGAACAATGCTGGTCTTTCAGGCCGACAGAAGGATAGAGTGAGGAAGAGAGGAACCGGGCGCTGGTGTGTGGGAGCCCAGTCAATATTTACAGCACGTTTGGAAGTGAGCCGCTTTGGAGCAAGCTACACTTTACATCCAGCAATGTGAGTTTATTTAGCACTTCCCACTCTGTCCATCACAGAAAAAAATTAGTAAGATAACGGGCTTAATATGAATGAAAAATAAACCAGTGCACTTTGTTCGTTGTATCTCTGAGAGAGGTTGAATTGAGATTTTGCAGCAAATATTGTAACAGCAACATCCTAAACCAATCATTCTGCTGCTCAAATGTGGGTCTAAAAAAGTTTAATTATAAAATGGTTTCTGAGTATATATTGGACATTTTAACAGAATTTCTTATTTAAGTGTAAAAGCATAAATGTAAAATGTCATGGCTGCAGCATATGTGTCTAATAAAATTTATTTATGGCTGAACATTGCCGATTCAATTATGGTGTGAACTATTGGTCTGAAGTGTTTGTAGCTGAGAAATATTGTTAATAAACTTACAAAATGTGTTTTTCTTTACACATGGAGGTGTTTTTTTTGTTGTTGTTGTTGTTTTTGCATTTGTCCCTTTCATTTTACTAAATAACTTGTCATATTCAGTTCCATTTAACAAAATGGGAAATTATATTTCTGTGTTCACGTTATTGTCAATAAAACTCATTGAGGGTTTTCATTAATTAAATAATAATCATAATCATATCACAGATATTTTAACAGCAGCCCCCAAGTCCAGACCAGTAAGTAAGAAATAAGAAATATATATTTATTCTGAAGAACAATAAGGACCAATAAACCAATTAACACCAGAAAAATGTATAAATAAGTATGACTGAGCTTTTAAGGTGTCTGTTACAATATGATCATCTACCGCATTTCTAAGCATAACTAAATAGTTAAAAGTCTAATTCTGTTAGTTCTCATATGTATAATAGGAAAATGACATATGTATGTACAAATTCAGATTAGAAATATTTTTTTACTGTTGACCTAATGTATGAACTATTTACCATGACAATAAATTTTCAGCTGCGAACAGTGCAATAATCTTCAACATCAAACACATAAACGGTTCAAAGTTACCACAAAAAAATTTAAAACAAAAAAGAAATCTATTCTCCCTATAGTTTGAAGCAAATCAGACATGATAAAAGGAAAAGCAGCTGCAGTCCTCCAACGTTTGTTCATGTGAAACTAATCCTGAGCAGGCGAAAAGTCGACTCCCGTCCCAACTACCACACGGCGATGGATACACATCAGCCAACTATACACTGATTAACCGACTTTACCATCAAAGAAATCATCAAACTTGCATTCTATTTCCTAAAAAATAAATTTTTCATATCTTGCAAATTTTTCCTTTGCATTTTAGGTACGTAAACTATTTTATTATTTTTTTACAAAGAGTTTATTTTCCTATAATGCCTCCAGCCTTATACCATTGTATTAAATATTTTACATGTGAAAGCTTAAAAACTTTTTTTAATTTTTTTTTATTCATAGTGTTGTATTATTTCAGCTGCAAAAGAATCAGTTGCAGTTTATTTTTATTCCCATTATTAATGAAAACTTAAAATAGCACAACTGGAATATCATATAAAATATGGCAAAGAACAGAGATGGACCAAACCTCAAAATAGAAGTAGTGCAAGATCTTATAATTAGAAAGCCAGTATCAGTATCGGGCTGATAGCACCAAAATAAAAAATAAAAAGACAGACTTAATATCAGAGAAAATATATTGAATATTGGATCTGTTACCAAACAGCAATTATTGAAATTGGAATAGAAATAGTATTTTGTTTGGAAATTAATTGCATATAAAAGTTTGAATATAAAGAGACTGCTTTATCTTTTGTTATGATTGATTTTAATATATTTACATTTTACAATAAAAAAACCCCCGAAACTTTAGGATTTATGACATTTTAGAGTGAAAATGACTTGTGCGCGAGAGTTGAACTGTGAAATGCTACAGTAAAAAAATAAAAAGAGTTTTCAAGAAAACAGATGGGCATCAAATATTAATACAGGCTTCATTAATAACAGAAACAAAAGTTGTGTCCTGCTATTTCTGATGCAGGCTGATTATGTTACCAGGTAAAAAATTATAGTAATAATGTTTTTATTATTACACACACTTGGTCGTTTACTGTTAAATATTTTAGTTTGTAGAACTTTTTATATGTAAGTTATTTAAAGAGTAATTTTGCAGTAAACTAGCTGCATGACTAAATGTATAATTATTCAAATTATATTATTTTGTGCTAAGCAACTACGCCATTTAAATTAAGTTATTAATTTGGATCAGGTTTAGGTTCTTTCGCTCTCACATAAGCTATGAAAGATATGGTGGGAAAAAGCCATTGTTTGGGCAAAGGACAGCATTGTGTCAGATAGCAGATCACCTTGACACAAAGAAAAAAAAAACACTGAGACAAACAGAATATTATTTGTACTTAAAAAGTGCTGCTCTTTCTGTGTGCATTTTAATAAAAGGGATTTTTTCATTATATTTTGAGGGCCATAAACACATTGAAAATATTTTCTTCATACATAAAATGAACTAATCTATCACTGGACCTTCACAGACCATTCTCACAAGCAACCACACAAACACATTATGGCTGAATGCATGTTGCTGCCGTGTGAACATATGACCCCTGTGTTCAGTTCCTTGGTGGTTGTGAAACGCAGCCAAAAGGCTGAGACAGAGGTAAAGTAAAATCATATTCATTAATTTTCTCAGCCCAGCATGGTGTTGGGAACCAGAGAGAGTCACAGCAAATAGGGAGGAAAAAAGAGGATGAGAGGGGGGGGAGGGGAGTAAGGAGGGAGAGTGTGATTGCTTCTAACCCTCTTCACCGGGCACTTCTTTAGCATGGGAAAAGTCCAAAAATGCGTCCCTTCTCTACAGCCATTAAGAATAGCAGTGGGAATCAGCTGAGTAATTAAAGTGGTTAGCAGTTCAGCTCTGCAGCAGAGGTGTGAGAATACAAAGCCAGCACCTGGAGAGCGGCAACAAGGTGAAGGCCAAAAACGGCTTGACTAATAATAGATTTCAGAGTATTTGAATTCACGAGAGCTGTTTAAAACATTGTTATAATTAGAATAAACCACCAAAATGGTGGATTTAATACTCATATTCTACATATTAAGGACACCAGAGACAGACAGACAGACACAATAAGACCCATACAGAGGCACGTATTCTTTTGGTCCGCTCCTTAGACTGTACAGTCACGCTCATGAGTCACTTGTGTGTATAAGCTTGTATCCCTCCCAAACCAAAAACTAAAACGTGTTGCTGTAGTGTATGCAAATATGATAGCACTTAATCATTGTTCAGACTTCTTCCTCTGTGTTACTGATCTACTGAACAGTAGGAAAACCTAATATCTGGAGTATAAAAAAGTAAAAAGTATTTGCCAGACAAATAGTTATGTACAAATCGCACAGTAATGCATGATTATTATTATTATTATTATTATTATTATTATTATTATTATTACTATCATTCAGCTTTCTAAATAAGCTACTGTACTTGCCAGCACATCTGGAGTGAATTGGGTTTTTTTCTCAATAGGGCCGCCAGTCAAATGGGCTGAAAAATGTAGACTCTAATGAAAGTGTGTCTATCAGCATAATGTATCAGATTAAACTTGACTTTGCGTTGCTGTGTTTGAACAAAGTGGGGCATAAATAAACACTGCTCAAGAACGGGAGACTTGCTGACCACTACACTCAAGCAAGGGCACACACACACACACACACACACACACACAAACTCACAGGGGCAATATAAGAATATTATATGCATTGTGATTATCTAAGCAAATTTAAAGGTTTTTTTTATATTACAGCCACTTAAAAAATATCAGTAGTAGATTAAAAGTTAAATGTTTTAAACACTAAAAAAGCGAAACTTTTTCATTCTCTTTGGCATTGAAAGTTATGTCAAAACCTTTCAACTTACAGGCTGACAGTTTAAATGATTGGAATAATTCCTAACATATTGTTCTAAACTAACTTGAAATAAACAAGATTTCATATTTAATAATGAGACATTAATTAGCAGGAGGCTTTACCTGGGATTAAGGCACTGTAACAGCATTAATGCGATATTATTATAGTTTGAAGTAGTTTGTTTTATCACAACAGGTATATGAGAAATGAAGCTTTAATTATTAATTTTTAAATACTAGTTTAGTGTTTACACTGGATATGGATAAGACTGTAGGGTGTACCGTTGCAGTCTCCTGACACTCAGCAAGTTTTTCATTCTAAAATAACTCATAGACATAAAAGCGCAATGATGAATATCAAAATCCAAATAATTATTTTACTTTTGGGAGATATTGATTTTCTGTGCAAAAAAAAAAGTTTTTTTGTTTCCTGTGCTTACTGTAGTCATGTAAACTAGCTCATTTCTAGTATATTTAAAATAATACAAAGATTAAGACATTGTTAAAAAAAAATGACAAAATTAAAACAATACTACACTAATTAATGAACGCTTCGCACCTAATTTCGTGTCCGATCCTGATGATGATAAGCAGTTTAGAAAACTGTTTACAAAAAGTAAACCTAAACTCGGCAATTATTTATATTGTTCATCCTTGATCAGAGTTGCCAAACAAAGTTTACAATGAGGATTCCTGCTAAAGATTTAAAATCATACTTTTTCTGCCCTTTTTCAGATCTGCTTACTATTTTATTAACACTTTATTAGAGAGATACCATTCATACTAAATACCCCGTGCTGAACAGAGCTGGGGTGAACTCAATGCAGGGTGTTTGAACATTAGTGAATTACATGAAAGTCATTAGTAGGAGTTTCAAATCCTCCTGAAATATCACAGTTTGATGTTCAGATGAATAAATGAGTGAATGAATCAATGTCTTTTTATACATCTAGGTGTATCTACTGTGCTTCTCTATTCTACATTGCTTAGAAAGCCACACACGCACACCGAGCAGGGACATGAGGCTTAAGAGAAATGAGCGTGGTGTGAAAATGTGCATCTCGGCGCATGTTGAACACTGATAACAGAATGGTGCATCTTGTGTTGATATTGTTGTTATTGAAGGAGAAGTCAAAGCACATGAGGCGCACAGCATTCAGCGCGCTCGGGCTTAAATGAATGAACAACACCTACGCGCATTCGGTGAACTGCTTCGGGTTTGAAAAGGCGCTAGTGCGAAAATAACTGCGCAAATGTCCACGAACTGCATCAAAGCTCAGACCCCACACATCTGTTTCTAGTTTCTCGGCAAATACCGGATACATTTTCATTTCCTCTAGTCGATCACGATTTCTTTTTATACCGAAAGTAAAAGTTTTGTTGCACGCCTTCAGTCCATCTTGTGGCTCCTGGACAGAAGAGAGAGGAAAGGCTTCTCACCTGGGGTTCGTGCGGTTCCAGTAGACAGCATAGCGGTCGGCCATCACCTTCGAGCTCGGCTCTTGGCTCATCACACACATCCACAGCAGCACACACACCAACAGCACCATTTCCACATGCAGCATCACTACAGCCAGAGATCTGTCTCGTATTCCTCTTCTCCAAAATCCAGCTGCGCTATCAGGTCTGTGGTTTTCGTTATTCGGCAGCTGGATTTTATTTTTACATCGGTGGCCTTGGTGTCTTTAGAGCACAGTGGGATTCGTAGAAACAAAGACAAACATAGAGTAGAATAAAAAATGTCCAGGACCTCCTGTTTAAAAAATTGAAAAGAAAGAAAGAAACCCTGCACTGTGCACACAGAAGAAAAGAAATGAGTGCTATAAAATGCACGGTAGCTTATTTATAAAAGTCGGTCACAGTCCATATGGGATGTCAGGCTTTGACTAAGTTCATCGGAGCGACCATCTCTCTCTCTCTCTCTCTCTCTCTCTCTCTCTCTCTCTCTCTCTCAGCAGCAGAGCACATGCACTTCCAAAGGCAGTGACAGCTCTTAAGAGCAACAAAAAAACCCGCACCTTGTGTAACACTATAGCAACCCTAAAAGCATGATTCGGTTTAAGCCAATGCGAGCGCGTCCCCTTTGTGCCGCTTGTTAGACACCGTGTCCTCACTAAAGCCTCAACTCGTGGTCGCTTCGCAGAAGGAGGAAAGAAAAAATCACAGGGCTGCGCGTCTTCCAGGAGGACGAGAAAGAGAAAAGCGGCGCCGCGCAGTAATCAGCGCTCTGGGATAACTTTTCAAATCGCTCCCGTGTCCTGTGGGCTGGAAAGTCAAGCTCGTTCTGGTGTCCCCAAAACACACACTCCAAAAAAAAAAAAGAAAAAACAAAAAAAAAGAGCCAACAACCGAAAAGTGGTGTCACGGAGGAGATGGGGAGGAGCCGCATGAGCCGCCTGAGAATCTATCAGCTCCGATCACACCCGAGGTCCGAATGCCATTCCTGCGCGTCATGCTAATCATCAGCCACGCAGCAGCTCGTTATTCAGCACCGTGCTTCTGCTCTCTCTCTCTCTCTCTCTCTCTCTCTCTCTCTCTCTCTCTCTCTCTCTCTCTCTTTCTTTCTCCCTCCGTGCGTGTGCGCGCGCGCGTGTGTGTATGGGGAAGGAGGAGGAGGAGGAGGAGGCAAAGCGACGGTCAGCTGGAAAGACTGATGAGAGATTCGGTTTCGGGAGAAGGAATAGCAGCAGCATTGGTCCAAATGAGAATGAGGAATTATCACAGGGAGAGGGAAATCTCTTCTCTAACCTTGACATAATTCAATTAATAAAAGGTGTACCAAGGAACGAAAGCTCTCGCTCTCTCTTTGTTGTTATGTACAATCTAAAGTCCAGTGGTTTCTGTGTTAGAGTTGCAAGGCCAATCATTATTTTAATGAGGCAAATTTATAATTATTTTAAGATCCCTCCATCCAGCATACTAAGTGAGCGGATATGCTGTCTTTAATTTTAATTAGCCTTAAAAGATCGGTGAGATTTTTTCCCCCCGATGCTTTGCTCTGTGTTTTTTTAGCCTCACAGTGGAATTTCTATGCATATTCAGTGCACTAAATGTTGAATTACACAAGAGGCTCTTAACCCCAATCTCTGGACTCCGTCTGCTGTACATTTTTTGTTGTTTTCCTCGCTCTGAAAAATACGCTTGATTGTGCCAAGCAAGTGATCTAAGCAACAGGAAGTAGAGAATGCATGCCCACCTACGTACGCACAATTTCTCTGAAATATTTCACCATTATCTAACATAGCATACTGTTCCTGGTGCTGCTGTTGCACTTGTTGCTTCAGAAAGACGTCGATCTGCAGTGCGCATGCGCGCCCGTGCGCCTCCTTGCGGAAGTGTGAAGAGGTGACACGTGAGCACAGCAGAACTCGAACGTTATTGCGATACAACTTTTATTAAACATAAAATAACCAACTGCCTATTGTGTAGGTCCCCTATGTGCGACTCCACGTGACTTCTTAAAGGTCTTCTGTGGAATCTGGCACCAAGTCTTTTGCAGCACATCTCTCATCCTGTAAATTAACATATGTGGCCTCCATGAATCCGACTTGTTTGTTCATCACATCCCACAGATGTTTGATTGGATTGGGATATGGAAAATTTGGAGGCCAAGTCAACAGTTCAGTGTGCTTCAAGAAGACACTGTCTTTAGGGATCACTGCTGTTTTGAAAGGGTGTACTTGCAACAATGTTTGATTCCCAGCAGAACATTGCCCAGAGCATCACACTACATCCATCAGCTTTCCTAGGTAACTAGCACATACACACACCCAGCTGTTCACATGATGCAAAAAAAAAACCATGACCACTAACTTCCATTGCTCCATGTCCAGTTCTGATGCTCAGGTGGCTACTGTAGGTGCTTTAGGTGGTGGACAGGGGTCAGCATGGCCACTCTGCTCTGTAGCTTCACAGATACCATCTAAATTCTCTGCTGCTACAGGCTCATATGAATCAAGTGGTAATGCGCTGTGTAATCTGACACCATTTCTAGCCTTTTTGGCACCCAAGGTGAGATTCATATTGCCCCCCATGACCCATGCCCCCCAACACCATATTGCCCCCATCATTGCTAGTATGTAAACATATACTGTATACTAAACTTAAACAGAAAAACAGGTAAATAATTGAAATGAGCAAAGGCGGTGGTGGGACAGGGGGCGCTCACTGCCGCCCCTCCAGCTGGTTGCACCCTAGTTGATCGCCTATTTTGCCTATGCCTAGAAATGGTGCTGTAGTTATTAATGAGCTGGTGGTCCATCCATGGACCACTTTTTATATGTACTAGCTACTGCATACCTGGACCATCTCAAAACGCATGCTGTTTTGGACGTGCTCTGACCCAGTCATCTAGTCATTACAATTTGGCCCTTGTCAATGTCACTCCCAGGCTAATTTGAAAAACTAACTGTTCAATTGCCACCTAATATTTACCAGTCTTTTGACAGTGCCACTGTAATAAGATAATCAGTGTTATTTACTTCATCTGTCAGTGGTTTCTATTTGATGGCTGTTCAGTGTATATTATACAAGAAAAAAAAACTCGGAATAAATAAACTTCTATAATGTCTATGCAAGACAATATGTACACAGACCAAGCTCTGAAATGTTTTTCAACACCTTTAACACTTTGAATTATTGTTGAATTGTTTTGTTTAAAGGCTGCCTGGGTGTTTAAATGGAAGTGAATTCAGTGGATATAAAATGTCAGAGGTTAAAGATATTTAGAAGAGTTACTTAGTTTCCACTGCATTGCATTGGATATAGCCACAAGTAATAATTAAAGCTTTTTTTTTTTTTTTACTTAAGCTTGCAAGGTAGAGTTTAAGAAATCTTAAACATAGTATATGCTTTGTGTTTTGGACCTCAGGATGTTGGTGTACATTAATGTCCCTTAATTATAGCCTGCACCATTCCTCCTCCTCCACTCCACTCCAGCCAACAGAAGCAGGGGGATGTATGAGATCATCACACCGACGCGTTCATTGCAGTTTTTTCCAAGGCCAGAAGTTTGTATTGTATTTTTTTGTACCTTTTTTTTGCCAAAAAGTAGGTTTCATGAAAATACTTTGAAGTAATATTTCCATTCGAAACTTATGCTTGGGCCATGAAAACCTACAGGAGACAGGCAGTGAAATTTGTAATATTAACCTGGGCCAAATGTCTTACAATGAAAATTAAATTGCTTGAAGATAAAAACATTGTGACATTCATATTTTATGTTTTATGATATTTTATTATTGAATTTTTAAATCAATGTGCATTTGCATTTGAACACTGGTTCTCAGCACCATATTTATATGCATAACCATTGATCTGCAGTCAAATCTTTTCTTACACATTTCTCATAGATCAGTTTGTATCTGTTTTAAATTAAATAAGTATGGAACTGCAAATATTATTTGATCAGAAAAGCTGGAATTCACAACCATGCATAACCTGTAAGAAAGCAGCATTCCCTCAATTTTTTTTGATATATTGAAAATAAGGGAAAACTGTAAAATGTAGGCATTCTTGCTTTAAAAATTATGTAACACACTTAAAGGAATGTGCAGTGATATTGTGGAGTAGGGATATTGGACACTGTTCAACTGACATTGAAATCCCTGTCTGATCTAGTCCCTACTGCCACATTCAGGACTCCCTATGCCAGCTATAGAGGATCACTTATCGTTGCAATGCCCCAAGTCAGATCTGCTGGTGATCATTTGTATACAAATCACAGGCCATGCTGTAGTGCTGCCTTTGCCAAGACAATGGAGTCATTGTGAAAGAGGATCTGGGTGGCACTTCTGCACATGGCCCTGCAGTGCACTGAGACATAGGCAAACACAAACATACGCGTGCACCATGTACCCAAGCCAAATAGCTCAACACAACCCAAGACAACACAATGCCGGAATGTCGGAAGCCTCACATTTTGAATTTTCTGCTGTGCTTTCCATTGATTGTTTCATGTAAATGATTAATGGACAGGATGGCAGAAAAAACAATGGAGGGTTTACAGCCCATAAAGTGACCCTCTGGATATTGCTTCATACAAGTAAGGCTGCAGAGACAAATATACTAGTACTACCCCAATGCTGTTAAAGAGCAAGCAAATTATACAATGACAGTCACGTTCTCATATCTGTTTAGAGAATGTTGTTCAGCACATTGAATTTTAAACAAGTACATAACTATTACAAACACTAAAACTGAAAGTGTAATTATTTTAAAAAGACCGCACAAGCAATTATCCATGTGAGTTTCCTAAAATATAAATATTATAGTATCTAATTATTCTTATATTCCACAGTGTACAGACAGTTGGAATCTTTCCAATCACTTCACCATCAGATATTCTTTCTCAGAAAGTGTCTGCTTGTGCTCATTTCAGCTAAAGGCAGGGCTCCAATGTTTTAAATCCTCTGCTTCCACTTTACCTTTATTGGATACATACATATATATACATATATAAATATATATATATATATATATATATATATATATATATATATATATATATATATATATATATATATATATATATATATATATATATACTGTATATACAATACAAATGCACCATATGCATATATGGAGGATTTGGAATGTATTCAGACCCTTCTCACTTTAAAAAATTTTATGTTGCAGCCTGATATTACAATCATTCAAATTGATTTATTTTTCTCATTAATCTACACTCTGTGCCCCATAATGATGAAATGAAAACAGAATTCTCGAAATATCTGTAATTTTTTTAAATGGAAAAAAAAAAAGAAATATCACATGTGCATAAGTATATTCTTCCCTTTACTCAGTTCTTAGTTGAAGCACCTTTGGCAGCAATTACAGCCTCATGTCTTTTTGTGTATGATGCAGCATGCTTTGCACACATGAATTTTAGGTTTTCTAACCATACTTCAAAGAAAATCCTCTCAAGCTGACTCAGGTTGGATGGGACACTTTCAGTGGATAGACACTTTCAGGTCTCTCCAAAAGGCTCTGGCCACTCTAGGACATTCACAGAGTCATCCCTAAGCTACTCCTCTGTTGTCTTGATTGTGTGCTTAGGGTTGTTTTGCACTGACTCGGGAGTGCAGTTTGCTTCTGATCGTCATCACTGCACCCCGCAGCATTGTATATCTGCTTCAAATGGACATTTGGTGCAACCCAGATGAGGATGGGTTCCCTCTTGAGTCTGGTTCCTCTCAAGGTTTCTTCCTTATGCCATCTCGGGGAGTTTTTCCTTGCCACAGTTGCTCATCAGGGACAAACATACTTACAAAAAACATATTTACGTTTAATCACCACATTATCTGTGTAAAGCTGCTTTGAGACAATGTTCATTGTTAAAAGCGCTATACAAATAAAAATGAATTGAATTGAATTGAATTGAATTGAATTGAATTGAATTGAATTGTTTTCATGTAAGAAGTTGAATCTTCGGCCCAGTGTGAGGTCCTGAACGCTATGGAACATGTTTTAATTGAGGATATCTCTGTTCTTTGCTCCATTCAGCTTTCCCTTAACCCAGGTTAGTTGCCCATTCTCTGCTGCATGAACAAACACCTCATAACAATGTGCTGCCACCATCATGCTTCACTGTTGTGCCGCAGATGATGAGCAGTGTCTGGTTTCCTTGCCCTTCTCTCCTGATTGCTCAGTTTGGCCGAGGAACCAGCTCTTGGAATAGTTCTAGTTGTGCCAAACTTCTTCCATTTAAAAATTATGGAGGCTACTGTGCCTTTGGAAATCTTCAGTGCAGCAGAATTTTTTTGTAACCTTTCCCAGATCTGTGACTTCTAACAATCCTATCTCCGAGCTCTTCAGGCAGTTCCTTTGACCTTGTGGCTTGGTTTTTGCTTTGATATGATATTTATAGAAAGGTTTTTACCTTTCCAAATAATGTCTACACAATCCAGTCGACTCAGTCAAGGTGTAGAAACATCCCAGAAATTACATGCACCTGAGTTAATTTTCAAGTGCTGATGCAAAGGCTCTAAATACTTATTAACCTGTAATATTTAAGTTTGTCTTCCTGTGGGCTCACCACCTGCAGGAGGGACCGTAAGGGATGGTGCTGTGAGGATTGGGCAGCAGTCGAAGGCAGGGGCCTGCTTAGACTGCTGCCCCCGTGACCCGAATTACGGATAAGCGGGAGAAAATGAATGAATGAATGAAGGATTTCAGTTTGTTAGATTTTTTTGGTAAAAAAAAAAATGCACAGACTTTTCTAGAATTAAGTTTTTCACTTTGTTATTATGGGGTACTAAGTGTAGATTAATAAGAAACATTTTTATTTGAATAATTGTTGTATCATTGCAACATAATAAAATAAAAAATATATATACAGAATATATATTTATTTTTAGTATATATATATATATATATATATATATATATATATATATATATATATATATATATATATATATATATATATATATATATTGAAATTCAAGAAGCAACTAAGACTTACATGCTACACCAGAAGAAGTTGTATGGTTAGTCTATAGTTGTGAATGTGGCAGAAAATCGAAAACATGTTCTAATTGGATATGTTTGCTCAGACACTCCTTTCTGCTGAATGTTGAAATTGAAGAGGCATGCGCAACAGCTGTTAGACCTCTTTTTTGTGCTGTGCAAGAAAGAAAAACTACTTTTGTTTGGCATATATGACAAAGTGTTTCAACAGAACCAATACAACTTTTAAAGTGCATATATATATATATATATATATATATATATATATATATATATATATATATATATATATATATATATATATATATATATATATATACATACACACACACACCACCATTGTATAATTAACACCTTCATAGATTTTCTGGATCCAAGAAAACAGCATTAGGGATTTCCCCTTTTCCCTCGTTTTTGCCATTATTACTTGTTTCCCCTAAAGGCATGGGCTCTATAAAAGAAAAAGAGGGGGTTTTGATGTCATAAAGTTTATTACATATTGCTAATTACAATTTGTCCTCTGACTTTATTTCTGATGTTCATACCAGTCAGCAACAGTAGCTATACACATCTTGAGATTATGCAGTCTTTATTAGGACCTCAGCGAGTGTGAATGAAACTGCATGGCTGATCCTGCTGAGCACATGTATTAACTCATGTCAGTGTTTACAGCTGCTCCATGTCAGCACTACACATTGGCCCTTAGAGGCACAGATATCATTTCTCTCCATTTAATACAATCTCACTGGACTCATCTGCTACTTTCACAAGCAAGTCTTGCTTTATGCCCACAGTGCAGTCCCTTTGCAGTCTAAATGCTTACTTGGCCTGGAATAATGGAGTTTGATTCTGTATGTCAGCTCATGATGCATGGAAAGGGATTACCATTGTACTCATTATGCAACTGAGCTTCTCCAGCTGCTTACACTCCTTACTGCTGACCCCTGGGTGTGTACACGGGAGAAAGCCAGAGAGAGAGACAGCAAGATTGTTATATGTAATATGAAGTGGAGCAAAGTGTAAATGGATTACATACTACTGAATTATGTATACTTGTTGGACACTGCTGAGAGAATAGCAAATTAATTCTTAATTTAAAAAGGAATGTATTAAGTCAGATACATTCACATAAAGTATGTATAGGTGTATAGGAGGCCGCAATTGTGGTACAGGTACAAACAAGTCTTCAGATATAAATGACATGAGACAAACAAAGAGAACTTTTGATATATATTTACAGGATTTAATCATTCCTTTTTAATGATTTCCTGTTCAAAGTCCTGATGGTTTAAATTAAGCTACTAGCTTGATACAATTTGGAAAATAGAACCAACTATATAGGTTAGTTTTGGAAAATATAATGGCAAAAATATCTGTTTTAACAGCAATTATTAAAGTGATGTAGCTGTAGCTGTGAAATGAATTTTAGGAACTGTTTTAGCCAGAATTCACAGATGAAGCGGACAGTGCTGGCATTTTTGGCCACTTCCACGTTTCGAACTGTAGCATAAAAATAGGGTGAAAGAATTTGTAAAATGAAAAAACATTCAATTTTTAATTACATATCATCTTGGGTTTGCAAAACTGTAGTTGCAATTGTATTCATTAGCTTGTATTTTCGTAATCAGCTTTTCAGCTGATTATACTACCCTTCATGGTGGATTTAATTAGACATCTTGACTAGTAAGATCTGCAGTATCAAAGGAAGAGAGGTTATCTTGACTGGTCTTGCTATTATCACAAATCCTCTTAAAAAATGTACAAACAGGCGCTGCTATATTACCATTCTATCTTCCTTAAATAAATGATCCAGCCAATTGGACTAGGTTTATAAGTGACCCCATTCAAAGTAGGCGAGCAAAAGAATATTAGCTTTTATTGCAGTTCTTCTCAAAGAAAAATAACCTTTAATTAATAAAAATTTAGACTTCTCACAGTGACTACGACTCAGTGATAAACTATCTAATGCCTTGCCTTGGTTAAAACATGGAATTAAAACAATACATCATTGATCAAAAGCAAATAACATACAAATGTAATTATAGTGGAATATTGTTATAATTTTATTCTATAGTATTTCATAATACTGTCAGCAGAATACTGATAACCTTCATTAGTTTTCACATTATGACCATTTGAAGGCAGCACAGTGTGATGTCTAGGGCCAAGCTTCAAGCACTTCAAGCACATTTTGGTCTGATAGGATCAGTGCTTCTTCATACATTCTTCATACATACTTCATCTCCTGCATATCTGTAACTCCACACCCCTTTAAAGTGAGAGCATTAAAATGCTTTTAATTGGCCAAGACAAACACCTTACAGATATCAAGGTAGACTTTGAAAATACCATTCCCTGGTTATTTTTCTATACTCTTGCTCTTTAAGCTTGTGCAGGAAGGTATGTCATTATTTAACCCTAGTTTGTGCATTTTTTTACACACCTAAGTGTTCCTGGGTCAAGTAGACCTGCTGCATTCTTTGAATTTAAAAACATGTAATTATATTAGGTTATGCACAAATGCTCGTCAAATGTTTACCCCATCTCATTTACAAGCAGTTCAAACACAATATGTGTTAAAAATTTAAATGATAGTTACTTTATTGTGATTGGATAGCATGGAAACTCAAATAAATAAATAAAAACAAGGTAATTAAATACACACAAGAATTGCACATGATTATATTGTTTTTTAATATTGAGAAATAAATATTGCATATTGATATTGAACCACAGGGGATATATTAGACATTTATAAGTGCAGGTAACACAATGTACAGTAGTGTTTTAATGCTTTCTATTATTATATATATCTCCTGCCCTTTCTTGAATGGTAGCCTTTCTTAATTCATTTCTTCTAATCCATTTAAGTGAAGAAAGTAATATTAAAAATCATTATTTTGAACAAATGCAGATAAAACAATGTATTTTTCAACAATGTAAATGTAATAAAATATAAGAAATTGGCAGAATAACTGACAAATGGTCAGTCACACATACAAAACACACCACATGAAGAGCATATTTTCACTTTGTTGTGTTACACATGTACTGTATTCTCACAGTAGCAATCCATCTTTCTTTTAACAGCCATGTTGGTCCAAGTTTCATCCTCATCACATCAGCAGCCACTCTTATAAAATATAAAAAAAATATTCAGTTTACAAGTTTTCACTACATCACTAGGCTGCAGATGAGCTGATGCTGGAACAGTTTGATGGTCAGTGGTCATCCTCTCTTCTAATTCACTCCCAATAATTGAATTAATCGAGAAGGGATCCTTATGTTCAGAAAGTCCTTTATATTAAAAGAGGGGAAACCCCTTCTACATTTGATTATTTCTTTTTTTAAATGATTTCTAAAGCTCAGTGAAATTATATTCTATTTAACATATTGACTGGCTATGGTAATACACTGAAACACAGAGCTATTAATAGCGCTTGGCTTTGCACAATTTACAGATGAGAGAATGTTATTAAATTATATGATGCAAATTGATCTGAAAATATTTGTAGACAAACATGCAGCAGATTATCTTTGCTTTAAGAACTGTTTTTTTTTTTTTATATATGCTATTTCTATTGGTCCAATAGACCTAAACACCATTTATGTGATATAAATGTGCACAGGAGCACTTCAGCACTAATAGACACATTTTGAGTGAAACGAAGACAATCATTTGAGATACAGTATATCACAAGGGCAAGTCTCATAACTTGAGAATTGTCATTGTTAGATGGACACACCCATGCCACACTCACAACAAATCATAGTGTCATTTTAGCAAAATACATCCACAGAATGTGTCAGACAAACCACAAGTTCTAAGTTCACAGCTCAAGTTCACTGTGGAGGAGTTGCAGTTTTCTGTGGGAAACCTTTTTGCTTTCTGGCTGCAGCATTACTCAGAATGTAAAATAACTAAAATATACTTCTTTGCATAGACACTCATGACATTTCCAGACTGGTGCAGCACACACTTCTGAAACTGAAAAAATTGTAATATGCTTTTGTGCAATGAGTTACTTAGAAAAAAGTGAACAAATGCACACTTTTGCTTCTCATTATGTGCTGGCAGACTGTAATAATCTTTCAGTATAACCATATGGAAATACTGAGAAATGTCTAGGGTGAGAAACTCTTACCGAGGCCTCTTATGTTTAGACAAGACTGAAAGCTCAATTAAAAAGTGGAGAAAAAAATGGGCAAGGAATACTTGTGATATATAGAAAAGGAAATGAAGAATTAAAAATCATGCTTTGTGAAGCAACCAAGAATGTATGCTAGACACAATGAGCATGTTTCATCATCAGTTAACATTACAAATATAAATCTGACAGCCATAAAAAAAAAATACACTACTACTGCTACTTAAATAAATAAATAAATTAGGAAAACGAACACAAATGACATGTTATATGTTCTTTATTATTATTATTATTATTATTATTATTATTATTATTATTATTATTATTATTATTATTATATCTTATTATTATTATTGCCAGGACAAGAAAGAGGAAGAAACAGCATTTCTTAGTTGCTTTTTATCAGTAAAAAAAAAGACCCGATGCATTTTTCCTGACATTACATTATGCTTTGCTTTAACATTTGTCTTCTGCAGCTTTAACACTGCCACACATACCTTTTGCTAAACTGGAGGATTTGGTGACATAACAGATACTTTCAGAGTGACTGGCATTGAACCATCACCTGCATAGCTGTCATTTCAACGAGAGTTGCCCCACCTGTGTATCATGGCTAATGACTGAATAAGGTTCTTAAGGCTTCATTGTCTTGCTCGATCAAAGAGAACCAACACCACAGGTAATGTGTAACAAGTCAGATTAGGGGAAGAAGAGTGTTCAGCTTTAATTCCTGATGACTGGGGAGAGGAATATTGCTCAGTGATGGCGGTGCTGATTAGCTGGCTGATATGATTGGGGGAGGTTATGTTGTGTTGAATTCCACGTTCTAACAGCTACATGCAGCTTAACCACAGGAGAGAAAGACAGTGCACTGCTCTTTTCTGTGTCAGTTCAGTCAGTTATCTCACACACACACACACACACACACACACACACACACACACACACACACACACACACACACACACACACACACACACACACACACACAATAAGTGAACCTCTACAAAGTACCTTTTATTAGCTAATTGCTATTGATTATTACTTAAACTGTTTTTTTTAACTGTTTTAGCGCATGTATGAATTACATTGTTGTGAGTTAGCAGCATGGAGTTTTCTATACCCTCATATAAAACTATTCTCGACTTTTAGATAAATATTTCGACTTTTCAATAATGCATGAGCATTGATGATGCCTCAGAGGAGCCACTAAAACCTCTTTTGTGTAAAATAGCCTTGTCTAAACAAAGTCAAGTGCTTTTGATGATGATATATTTGGAAAAACAGACGGTATTTAGAAACGTACACCACTCTCTCTGTGTCCATCAGCCCCAAGCCAGTCAGCCTAGCCGATGCACCACCTGCTATTGGTAATGTACCAACCCTGCAAGTGATGAAAGATTTCCAATAGATATAACAGCAACAAGCCTGAAGGCACTGGAGGATGTGAGAAACTTGCAGAAACAGTTTTTTATTTAAACAAAGTGATGAAATAGAGTATCCTGGTGCAGATATTATAAAATGAATGGATGAAGCATAAACTAAAACGTATTGTTAAATCTCAAAGTCAATAAAAAAGTTTTTTTTTTATCACATTTGTAATATACTATCCACTTTCATTCTGCATGTTTGTTGCAGACATCATCTGCAGAGAAGCAGTAAAATTAGCTATAAATATTAAAAATAGATAAGGGGAAAATGCCAATGTTATTAGAAATCATCAAAATAAGCAAACCAAGCAATTGTATTTTAAATGTAATTAACACGCTTGCTTTATTGTGTAATTGGGTTTAGCTTCACATTTTTTTGTCATTATTTAGATTTAAATGGCAGGAAAAAAGACCTGATTGAGAATGCTGAGGCTATGCTACATATATGTCTACCTGTTCTACTTGTTCTGCGATGTCTTATATCAGTGTGCCTGTAGAAAACATTGAAAAAGCCACTCCTTTTCATCTAGTATTTTAGTTTCACAGTTTAATTTACCTCTGCATGGCTAAAGACTTACAATTCTTCTTTCCATACAGACACCTCATCTTGGCAGACATCTCAACTTGCCTTAAAGACATCACATTCTGAATGAAGTGTCGATTTCTTCAACTTAACCATTAACGTAGGCTATTGCCACCATAACAAGTGCTTCAATTTTTGCCCACCTCCACTGTCCAGCTAAGCTCATTGTCATTACTACCATCAAGGTCCACCAGGAGCCTTGAGGTATTGATTGATGACCAGCTAAGCTCTCAGCCTTGAAGACTGGCTCTGTAGGAAAACAGGAAGCTCATGTCTCTTCCAGACTCTCACAACTGGATGACTGCAACCCTGTACTGATTGGATAAATAGCTTGCAGTGATGATCATATAAATTATAGATACTTGTCTACTGACTATATATATATGTGTGTGTGTTAAAAATCTATAAAATATACAACAACATAAGACAGAGAAGAGTCTGTTGAAGATTTATAGTGCATTTCTTAAACCCATGGTAAATGTACTATTACAAAGGAACAAACTAAAAAATAAAAAAATAAAAGCACAGAGTCAACCAAAAGCTGCCCAGATCAAATGTCAGCGATGAATCTGCCCATAGTCCCACACAGCCTGTAAAGCCCTACCAGGCAACACTGTTACTGGAACTCACTGCCAGTGACAACAGCAACAGGCTCAATGTAATGATTAGTGATCAGGAGGACACGCATCACTCATCAGTGCTCTCTCTTTAATTAATATATCGTATCAGAGATGTGCCGAGTTTGGGATGATTGATTACCCGGTTTCCTGATAATTATGTCTGGTTATTATGTTTTATTATTATATTCGCCTGAGTGTAAGCATTAAATACCAATCTACAATATATAGGTACATTCTAAAACAAGGTGTGTTGAGGTCAGAAATGACCAATTACTGTCAAGCTCTGACTATTTATAGCAGCTATCTGTGACAGCTTAATGGTCTAGTGGTTAAGATGCAGCGCTCCCACCGCTGCGACCCGGGTTCGATTCCCGGTCAGGGAACCATCCTCAGTGCCGGTCCCAAGCCCGGATAAATTGGGGAGGGTTGCGTTAGGAAGGGCATCCAGCGTAAAACACATGCCAAATCAAACGTGCGGAGGATCCGCTGTGGCGACCCCTAACGGGAGAAGCCGAAAGAAACTTAACTTAACTATCTGTGACAGCTTAATATCATTATTTATATCAGTAGACGTTTTACACTACACACCTAATGATATAAGCATCAACATTGTAATGACTTATGACACAAAACATGGGTGAATTAAAGATCAATCCTTTTTTTAGTAATATAGGATTACCTTCAAATTTAAATGTTGCTTAATAATTTCAGTTTCCTTTTGGTCTTGTACGATTTGATTATATCTTGACTCATCTTTCCTACTTTGGACTTTGTCTATCAAGTAAAAAGAATTGCATATACAGTTCTAATTCTAACACCTGAGTGCTATTTAACATTCAGTAAGAAAGATACATTTGCTGGGCAGATTTAGTGTTAATAAAAAATGTAATGAGGGAGTTATTATCATAAATATCCAATAGTGGTAACATTGAAGCAAGCATTAAAAGTTTTGATGCTGAGCTATAGCTTAATTATTAAAACACGTGGCCTGGGGATGGAAGACATTAGAAGTGATGTTTGCTTTTAAAATAGTTGTGAATGGATTTAAACTTCCTAATACCTGCAATCAGGAGTGATATAGTCACCATTCTATTGCCAACTTGATAGTCTTAGAAATAATAATGACCATATTTTTTTAGAAGAATGGAAGCAGCCTTGTCAAAAGACACAGAGATGTGAATAAACAGCTAGAAAGATAAGAAAATACTTGCATGCACATGCAAGTCCTAACACATAGCTTTGGCACTTGAGACTAAGACTTTTTGTTGCCAAGAAAAGGAATAAGATAGCCCTGAAACTACAAGCTTGTCAGTTTGTCACTGATTTTGAATGTGGATCTCAAAAAAAATTTAAATAACTAGAATATTATTCTAAAAAAAATAATACATTTCTTTAATGAACATAATGTGTTCATTAACATTAACACAATAATGTTACTAACATTATCCACAACTAAAAGCATGTTCCCTTTGATCCAAAGCCACCTGGAAACTGGTTTTGCATCTTCCTTATCATATCTCAGCAACATTTTTCATGTCAGGAATAGAGACTTGGTGTCTTAAGTCCCACACATAAAAAATCCTTAAGTTAAATCAGTTGTTTAGATTGGCTGTCTCTAAGAAAATCCCAGTTTGGACCTGGTAGGATGAGGTCAGTGAGGAGCGGTCAATACGGATTAAGTCAAATTGCTCTCCTGTCTGTAGAAGCACAGCAGGAATTGCCTGAGTAGCAAGGAGGAAAACATGCAATTTGAAGCGCCATTTTGTTCTCACAATGAGGCTCTAATTGAGGATAAAGTCTCATTCCAAATGTCCACAGATTAGACCTCGTTCCAGCTGTCCACAGATTAGAACTGTAATTAGACCTTTTGATTTGAATGTTATACCTTGTTCAACTAAGACACACAAGTTCTAGTACAAACACAAAACTGCACTCACCACCAACTCTGGATTGCATTATCTGTTTTTCCCCTGTCATTTTTCAGGATGGCAGTGCCAAACATCTGTCACGCTCACCCCTTCATGCTCCACCAGGAAGGAATCATGGGAATACAAAAATCAATGACCTTTTAGCATGTCACTCTTTCACACATTTTTGAGAAAACATGCCTCATAATAACTTACTGAGCACCACATGTGAGGAAATACCTCTATAGTCTTGGGAATTGATCATTCAATCAAAGCAAATTGGGCTTGTGTCAGAGCTGGAATGTTTTGAAAAGTTTTGACTAATAAAGTAAACAAAGTTTCTGGGTTTTTAGGTCTGTGGATTGGTACTTCACAGTGCTAGGTAATAGGCTAGTAATTATGACTTTCCAAGTGTATGGGTAAAAAATGTGTATCACCCTCCCTGTTGCCATAATCAACAGCCAAACACTGTGTTTTCTATAAGGCTATAAAATGAAGAATTTGAATGTGTTTCTTCACTATTCTCCCACAGATTCCTTATCCTGTTTACTGTGTCACTTTCCTAGTAATTCTTCAGTGCGTGTGTATGCTCTCATCTAAATATGAGTATATTGCTGTTTATGCCGACAGCTATAGATGGGAAATTATTTTTACACTGGTGATAATTCTACTCTTTTTTATCGAGCCTTTTCTGGTGGAAAAGAGTGCATCGATTATCATCAGCAGAGCAGCAACCCTCTGCTTGCCATCCATCGAAATCAGAAATGAAACCATCTGCTTTTGCCATCTGCATTCTATTTGTTAATTATTCCTGGGCCAACCCTGTTTCTGTCTCCCCAACCCCTGCTCTACACTTGATATACCTCCTGCCTCATTGAAATACCTCTAGGCTTTATTTTTGTGATAAGGTTGAAAAGGACTGTGCGGTCATCCAGGCTGTCTGAGCCACAAAGCCTTCAACATCTTAATAAAGATGAAGATTGCATCACGTCTGGGGTTTATAATCAGCTTGCTGCATTTTTTTTGCGTGTGTGTGTGTGTGTGTGTGTGTGTGTGTGTGTGTGTGTGTGTGTGTGTGTGTGTGTGTGTGATGGGGAGGGGGACTTCCATCATTAATTCACTTTATGAAGGAAGGCCTTCATCAGAACACCCTGGATCCAATGAAACCAACTGGCAACCATTTGGGGATACGCAATTTAGAAATAATGTATGGAAATCCCAGATAAAAGCAGAATTAAATTGGTAATCGGATTTCTCCAAACCATACTTCATATTCCTGTATGCAAATTGAATGATTAAAGAGATGGCCAAGGTGTGTTAATTGTTTTTTGCCTCAATTAATGACTGCATGTGGCACTACTGGTCTGATAATCATTTAGTTTGTTAAACAAAAGCACACATCTGCTTTACAGAGGTAAGCTAGTTTGTTCATTTTAAGGATTAAGTTAGAAATTTGGTTTAAGTAATAAATAATGAAATTGTTGCCCAGGTATTTTCAATAGTAATTGTAACTTAACTAAAAATAGGTGTTTATAAGTAGAAATAGTATAAAAGATGAAAATATAAACAAGTTTAGAGCTTGCATCTGATATGTAAAAAAAAAAAAATTTCCAGACTGTTTTTTTTTATTAAGATTATATATTGCTTATATATAAGCTATATATATATATATATATATATATATATATATATATATATATATATATATATATATATATATATATATATATATATATAAAATTAAAAATGTGATTGCCATGTAGAAATGTTGGTAATAAGAAATGTCTATAAAATATAATATTAATAATAGCTCAAGAATTGTGCAGAATTTCTAGTCTACAATTATACTTAATTTATTTGTAGTCATAACATTTGCACACATGCTTATAGATAATAATGAAGGCATTTACAATATAAATAAAATACATTTCTGACTTTTCACAATTTACCTTTTTTAATATAAAGAAATGAGAAAAATTAATTTTAAGAGAAAAAATTGTAAATTATATATATATATATATATATATATATATATATATATATATATATATATATATATATATATATATATATATATATATATATATATATATATATAAGATTTAACTGGTAGTGTACATGTAAAATAGTTTTATTATATTTGTGATTGAGCTCTGTAAGTATATATATATAATATATATAGAGATTGTCCTAGGATTTGCTTTTTCACTTAGTTCTGTTCAGATTACAAATTATGATGGGGTTTTGGTAAGGGATTAAAATCTTGTGTTGCCAATTTTCCAGCACCAGCACCCCATGATAAACTGGAGCAGGTGGAAAGAAGCTTATTGCAGAACTATGCACTCCAGGAAACACCGCCATGAGCCTTTCCTCATTAATACCATCTTAAAGTGGCCGATTAGGCTGGCCTCGGCAATCTCAAATCCTTAACCACACCACCTTGAACGCAAGAAACTAACCTCATGGCTGTCAGTCTTATTCACTGGCATGAAAAGACTAAAAAAGTAACAGTATAAAAATTTACATTATTGTTAAAGCAATGCAAAGCTTTTATTCATTACACATTTCTTACATTCATATTGATTGACTCCATCGTATTGATCTTTGCTATTGCACGTGTTACTCCATGCAATATTTCATAGTTGGCACTGTTACTTACAGAGTAGCTAAATCCCACTCTCACACCCTAAATTGACTCACTAAAACCCATTATGTCTTCAGGCACAGTAATGAGAGTTTTTCAGGAGAGCACACAGGATAGATAGAGACACCACTGTTCCATCAATGCCTGACCAACATCTTAGGTGATGCAGAACTCTGTGAGAGACTGATTCCTCATTAAGTTACCATTCAACTAGAGTTATGTTCTAACTGGCATTATGCGTTTATGATGACATACTGTAAAGTCTGAAAATACAGGTAGGTTCTAAAATAATAAAATTCGACTCGGCAGTAGAGTTTCGTGTTACAAATTTCACTCTGATTTCTACCACGCAACAAAACAGTGACACATGAGTTTCGATCGTTATTAGCAAATAGAGGAGGATAATTCACGTTCAAAAGATATGCAAGCTAATGTCTAAATGTTATAGCCTGTCAGAGAGCGCTTTTATAGTTCCCGGTAATCATTTGCAGAGCTGTGAACAACAAGCCAAGAAAAATATGCTTGTGTTCCTTCACTACTGAAGTTTATTTAGATGGTATTGATTTTGTGTCATGCAAGGTGTAAATGTTACACCCTCTTGGTGGAGCACTTACAGTAAATGCATTTCAAATGTTGCATACCTGATTAAAAACTTGAATATATCTGGAACACGATGTGAGGTGGTGTATTTTGATTTTCAATTGAAATAAAAATGTGTGTGTAAATTGTAAGCATGTTTGAAAGCAGTGACATTTATGGAATGGTGAAGGAATATGACTCTTTTGCCATTTCCTCTGCTCCTATTCCGCACTCCAACTTGAACTCTTACCCTTTTCCTGGCATACCGTTTGTCTCCATCTCTCTTGCTAACCCTTTAAATACTCCAAATATTATTCTTTGTCTGTTCTAACACCTGCTCTTGGCATCTCTCTAACTCTTTGCTTCTGTGTCAGTGGCCGTCGGTTTCTTTATCCTATATTAAACCAAGGCACCTCATCTTTTTACAGTGTTGTGGGCAACTTCTACTTTTACTCCATGCATCCTTCTTCCATTGCATTTTGCTTTTTTTTTTTTTCATTTTGCCATTTACCATTTGCATGGGCTTAACCAATTGTATCCTATTTCAAATGTAAAGATTGTTCCAAAGGTCTCTAAGGGTAGTATGTTTGGAAGTTATGCTTATGTCAGTGGACGTTCATTGGCGCATTCTTCTCAGTTGGTCCTTAGCACTTCCAAGCTTTTTGAATTTGTTAAAAAAGTTGGCAACACTGTTTTGTGTGATGTGGCAGCTTCCTGAACCAGTCATGAGATATTTTCAATACATTATTCTTATCTGAAAGGCATTCCTAAAAGCTATCTGACATTTTTTTTTATATTGATTCAGTTATACCCTACTATCAGGTACGTCCCAGGCATCAGTCTCAAAGGCAAATCTTTTCCTGGTGGCCCTTTTTTAACCCTGTTTCTTCTCTGCTCTGCCTATTTCCCTTCTTGTTTGCTTACTGTCTCCTTCCTGGATTCCACAGCTGCTTCTCTGCTCTGTCAACACCCACTGATAATTGTTTGTCTTTTTCACACTCTTTATTGTTAATATTCACATTCGGTCTCAAATGGCTGCAGCTCATTGGATTTATTTTATCTTAGTAAATAATATTAATTTCCCTAATGTCTAATGTTTTTAAATAACTTTAAACTGATTACTAAATGATGTATTTACCTTGCCTAGCAGTCCTTTAATTTAAGACCCAGAGTAAATATAGAAGTCTATTAAGGAAGCTCCAGTTTGAAATGTTGTATGCATATTTGTGTTTTATTTGTTTGCTTGTTTTGCACTTGTATTATTCTTTTCACTCTTGGGTTTCGTAAGACAAAGAAATAATCAATACAGGTGCACGCCTCAAAGTGTTTCTATAAATAATACATTTAAT
The DNA here is from genome assembly GCF_946808225.1 of Silurus aristotelis. Lineage (NCBI taxonomy): Eukaryota > Metazoa > Chordata > Actinopteri > Siluriformes > Siluridae > Silurus > Silurus aristotelis. The sequence continues at coordinate 16,027,931 of NC_139584.1, forward strand.
ACATAATACATTTTAATACATCAAATATCATGCTATACAAATAAAATATATTCCCCAATCTTGAAATAAATGTGAGCATTTTATGCATGAATGTTTGCTGATGAATAATTAGCAGATACTAATATAAAATCTATTAAATATAAACTCTAACCTTTTTGTATTAATTATGTCCCAGCCCATGTTTCAGTACACTATTGGTATAATTTTTTATCTTTATCCAACATTGTGAATTGAACAAATCTAACCTGTTTTAGGCATTTATAGTATAGTTGCAACTTATGTATAATGTTTTTGCAAGTTTTTGCCCTTTTTATATACATATTAGCAACTAAGCATATAAATATCAATTTAAAAGATTGGAAAGTTTTCACTGCTTCACTGGCCTTAACTGTATGATGCACATAAACACTCTAGTCTGTTCATGTGACCAATGGGCATGACAAGCATGATAGTACTCATATGTTTCTTCTAACTAAATTACCGAACAGCAGGCCCTGGCATGCCTTTATTAGGTTTTCCTCTGTGATCTCTTCTTGGTCAAAAGACCAAGGAAATTCAATCAATACTTAAACAGTAAGGAACTGAGGAATGTAACACTGCTCTGGGTTCATTTCCATAGCAGTCCATGTAATTCACAGTAGAGTGAAAGTGAGAGAGTGAGAGAGAGAGAGAGAGAGAGAGAGAGAGAGAGAGAGAGAGAGAGAGAGAGAGAGAGAGAGAGAGAGAGAGAGAGAGAGAGGAAAAGGTCTCAGAAGTCCTGCTTTAATGGAATTTCATGTGGTGAGCAGTGGTGCAGTCCACTGGTTATGGCCAGCTGTTCTACAGTGGAAGCGCCTCTCTGAATTCTTGATCTAAGAGATGTTGGGTGGTAACTATTAATACCAATCACCACCTGTGCACTGACAAGCGTTGGTTGCTTTCACACTAGTCATGAAATGCACATGGAAGTCCTCCAAACCAATTAATACAAGTTATTTCAAATTTTGCGGGTCTAGCAGTCATGAATTAATTCTACACGTTCCAAATTGTGATGGATAACACTAAAATACAATGAACACTTGACATTTAAGACTGAAAATTATTTTAATCATTGATGGAGGTTTGAAAGTGTGATTTCTAGATAGATTGAAGACTCGCATTTAGCGTAGGACATGCAAAATCATCATAGAGTAGATAAAGCAAAAGTGGGAGAAAAACACGGCCCATTTGCACACAAAAAGGCTTCGATACTAGCCTTAGTGAAAAAACAGACACATGCTATGGATCTCACATCACTGCAAACTATTTTGTATTTCTGCATTCCAGACTGGAATACATGTTGACCACAGTGACAACTTTATTTCAATGTTTTACAATCCCGGCAGTGATCCAGCACTAGTCTCAAGGCTATAGGTTGTCAAAATGTCACAGTGTGTCTAGGTGAGCAATGTTTAGAATACTGCCTCTTATACAGCATCTAGAAAACACAGATAAAAAATGAAGATTGTCAATGGCTGCTACTCCAGCAAGCAGAACTATGGAGCTGCTTGTTTTCAATGAGAATACAGACTGACATAACTGATGAAATGGCAGTATAGAGATGAGAGCCAGTGCAAGTTGCTTTTGGCAAAGGTACTGATAGTAGTGTATCCTTAAAGATTTCAAAACAACAAGATGCAAGCAAACACCACAATATTTATTGCAACAAAATATATCATAGACATGCAAAACATATTGCCACACCAATAGACACATTATGAACATTACTGGGTTCAGTATGGTTTCAGGTAAGTACATATTCTAAATGAAGTTGTTCATATTAAATATATGTAGTACAATTATGTTAATAGTTGGACCACATGCATCCCTCTGAGCTTTCTAGTGGTCTCTCCTTCTATTTATTTCAGCTCTCAAAAACTCAACAATGATTTCATACAATCTAAATTTTTTGATGAGTTAAGTTGGATATATTTTATTTGTATGTCTTTTTCAAATAAAAGTTAAACTCAGCCCAAAACTTTAATCACTCAAATCACACTGGCTTTTGCCAGTTGTCTTAAGTGAGAACATGTCTTTCTTCTGCCTATTAATATCACTAAAGTTCAGGGACATGAGAAAGTGTTTTACATTGGGGTACTAGAATTCTAAACAGCACACATGTGACATACTTCATGGCATCACATAGATTATAATTTAAAATGCAATGAGTGCAATGCAGCACTAGTTCACTTCAGAGCTATAAACAAACACATATTGCAGTAAGATAAGAACTGTCCATTATAAGTGCAGGTAAGGGATGGCAATTTCTTTTTTACAAGAATATGTTACTATTATGTTACTGTCGACTCTCCTGACTTGCTTAACAGGGAAATCCTGGCAGAATGCCAAATGATTTTGTTTAAGCTTTTGTTTTATGCCTGTCATATGCTTAATGCATGTTTGCCAGTAAAGCTTAGGCCATTAAGAACAGATCATAATTAAATACCAGCAGACACCAGAGAGATATTGATGCTTGCATAATGTATTATTATAAATATTTTTTTGTTGTTGTTGTTGTCAAACGCAATATATACACTTATGAATGACATGTGGCACAATGTGTAATATTCAGCAGTGACCCAACAGATGGATGTTAAAAGAGTTCTGAATATTCAGTGCAAGCATTATGCCAGGTAACTGTCAGTTAATTGTATCTTTAAGCATTCAAGCATTCATGTATATTTAGCGATTCCCAAGTGAGCTTCATCCCTTGAATTCAAATTTGTCTCTCAGCTAGTGCACCAAGTGCAGTCTGTGACTTATAGGCCTGAAGAGCTGTCCATATTCTTTGAGTGATGGAAAAGATGGCATGGTCTCGCTGACTCCGCTGTCACAAAGTGATAAACCAGTCAATCTGCCATCTGCATGGTGTGGATGAGACCTGCGATTAGCGCCATTCTCTAACTGTGCTCAGGCACTTAACATGCAGCGTGGCTGCAAGCATAACAACATTCTCTAAATGACTTCAAGCATTGAGTGTTTTCATATAAATTTTAATATGGTATCGGTGATGGTGTTCTGGATCGCAGTATGCTTGATTACACAAAGTGTTGGAATCTCGAGACTGAAAGTGGCACACAAGAAATCAAAATGTGCCAACATGCCAGAGTGCTTATGATCACTTCCAATCGATGATGCCACTTTGTTCAATTTTTATAGGCTCAAGCTCTGTCTTTTCTTCAAGCATTGTGTCCAAATCTATATTGCTGTGATGGCAGAATGCTTAATTGACCAAGGCACTTCAAAAGTGCTTAGTATCCTAGAAGTGTGAGGCTGCTTGTCTGATGCTGTAGATTTAACAAAGGAAAGTTGCAAGGCCACATATTAATCTCCTGAGAAAGAGGATGGGGGACAGGATGACGGCTTTGGCGTGTGCTTGTTCAATATGATTATTGCTTTCTGTTATTGCTTCCACTTCAAGGACGAATTGTTCGTATTGATTTTCTGTGTGCACTGACTGCCACATTTACCATTGACACTCTGCTTATACATTAACAAATAGGAAATAAATGCATTTTTATAGCTATTTAACGCACAGCAATTTTCAGTATGCTGTTCAAACCTCGACAAATTTTTGTAAATGAGAGAAAATCCGCTTGCTTCATCCAAGCACATCGAATTAAACCAGATCAAAACAGCAAGCGTTGTTATTACATTATGTTTTCTAGAATAAAAAGTTTTTGCTTTTATTTTAATTCAGTGATCATTTCAAATGTAGCATTTTATGCATATACATATGTACTAGACATAACATATCCATCTCTATTTTATATTACATAAATACACATTACATGCATTCACACATCACACAAACACACATACACACCTATACACACACATATACACACATACAAACACGCACAGTAGTCACTATGCCTTAATAAGCCAGCATACTGGCATGTGGGCACACACACCCACATACATACCAATTCTCTAACCCTTGGAATAAGTCATTAGCTGAGTCACACTGTGTATCGCATCATGACCATCAGCTCTGGCCGTGCTGTTCACCTCTAAACCAAGCATTCAGAGTTTCAGCGAGGGTGTTAAATGAGTGTTGAATGTTTCAATTCAACAGTCAGAAAAAATTGTCCTCCTTCTTTTTCTCTGACCAGAAGTCTACAGTTTTAATTCATCACAAAATCTGTAATGATGTGTTCTACTGTACGTGACGCAGCAGTTTCATTTACCATCCATAATCGGTCTTAGCATTTCAAGTGAAAATGTTTTTACAAAAGAGTAAAATAAATAGATAAATAAATAAATGGACAGTAACAATACTAAATGTCATTACCTTCCTCAGGGGACTGGAAATTTATTATGTATTTTGTATTGAATTTTAATAGGGGAAAAGAAATCAGGAAATAATGTAATGCTGTCTCTTTCTGTATGCTTAAGGGATCAAATTTCTACCGCACATTCAGACCCCTGAAATTCAGCAAATAAAATAAAGGGGTATACAAACACATTGTTGGTCAAATTCATTTGGACATAAAGCATAGATTGCATTTAAAGATTTCTGAAAAGCTGAGAAGAGAAAGCAAAAACACCCCAACCGTTGCTCATACATTCTATAACAGAACAATTATTGTTTCCAGGACATCACTTTTAGAGCTGCTTGGTTAAGGATCAAATTCTAAGCAAGCATATACTGACCAGAATCATATTTCCATTATTGGGCCAGTCTTGTCCGACACATATTGGCTTACAAAAAGACATTACCAGTGGTTCACTTTTCTTTGTGGCCCCTGGTGCATCTACATCTGGCCAAATATCTTTTTAGACGTCTTTGTAAATTTCAAATTTCAATGACCACAATTTTAGATGTATTTATGTAGCAAATTGAAAATTACTCAGAAAAATGCTGAGTAAATAATTGATAATGCTGTCCAGTAGCTTTTGAGCTCTTTGACCTTAAGTTTCATACAAATACTGTGTATACGAAGAAAAAGATGGAGGCAGTAAAAAATAGAAAAGGAGCTGGAACTTGGAAGTAAAAAGAAACAGAAAATTCATGGTTCTGCACTTTAACCTACAAGCAGAATAACTACTTATTTTCTGTGTTTGGCCTCTGCAGCAGAGTAACATCTTATACTTATCAAACACATTCATATACTGAATTCAATGCCACCGCATACAGATTCACACCAGCATTTTTAACAGTAGTGTAGGTCCTGAAAATTACCACACATTCATGCAAACACACATACACGTACACATTCCCGGAAAACAGCAGCCAGTGGACAGCTAAAGGTGAAGAGTTATGGCTCTGGAGACTTCTTCATGCTGCTTTTTCATTTAGCTGAGAGGCTGAGCAGATCCTGCTTGAGAGAGTAGAGAGAGAGTAGAGAGAGAGAGAGAGAGAGAGAGAAAGAGAGAGAGAGAGAGAGAGAGAGAGAGAGAGAGAGAGAGAGAGAGAGAGAGAGAGAGAGTGATGCATTGTTTACCAATACAATCGTATACAACAGCTAAATATTTCTAAGGAGAGCCAGTTTAAACTCATTGACAGGTTTGGTTTGTTATGTGCTATTCAGCCTACTGTTTTGGCATGGTCTGTCAAAATCCTGCGTTTTTTTTCCAGCTGTTCACTCAGCTGTCATTGTCTTTGCATGAATCTGGGGTCTGAAATAACCAGGCAATGAATGGAGGTTTTGAATAGGAGGTCAGAGAAAAAGGAAATGGCTGCATCCTTACAGCCGGGACAGAACAATGATGCATGCCGAGAGCTCATGTGCCAACAAGTCTATATTAAAAAAGACTATATGCAAACACAGATGCCAGAATTACAGTTGTCTGAGGGTCATTAGTAATCTTTATTGGCTCAAATGAGTCAAGTTCATAGCTAAGTAATAAGCATATGAAAATGAAGTTACAAAACCGCTAGGATAGACCTGCTAATAAGCTGTAATATCCACCTTTCTCCTCTCACTTTAAGCATCTTCAGTCACATTTAATACTTTGCCCAGCACCATTTTTACCGCCTTCTTTTTCTTTTGCAAATGGAAAACAGATGGCAAGACTGGACAACCATGTGACTGTGCAATAATGCAACCAGTTAAGCAAAGGATTTACTTAGGGGACAACAGTATTCGGTTTACTGCTTAAACAAAGTTATAAATAAACTATAGTGGATTATTTAACACAGTATAATCCTCCTCTCCCTGGACCTTATGTTTATAGAGCTGTGCCCCCTGATATGCCTAAACCACTGATTTAACGAGAAATCTCTCTAGGCATAAACCAAAGGATTTTAACTTACAAGCATTTGGTATTCAACAGGAGACAGGCTATTAAGTCAGATCAGCATGTTCCTGCCATAACTGTGGTAGACTGACAAGATTGAAAAGCTATACATGAGAAAGAAGCATAGACCTTTTTTTTAAATGAGTTTCAACAATTAATTTATTTCGTTTGTTTGCATTACCTTAAGTGGAATTCAGCTTTAAAAGGTCTTTAAAACAGGAAATGCCTTATTTCCAGAATAACAAAACAACTGGAAAAAAGGGGAAAAAAGATTTAATGAAATCCAAAATTTGGCCCGATTACTTCCACAATGATTAAAGTATTCACAGGGCTTCAGATTTTCTAATGGTTCCAAGCAGGAAGTCATTGTAGGCTCATGAATAGGCCTTGATTTGATTATTCAGACCAACAATTGCATTAAAACTTTCCAAAATTTTAACTGTGAAACTAGTGCAAATTGGTTAGCAATGCATGAGACCTACAGTATAAATACCTAGACAAAGAACGAAACGCTCCTTACCAAAGAACCAGGTACAATCTTTTTCAAACCAGAAAGCTCAGGAAACTGAACACTATATTTTATTATAACTGTAATATCTAATACTGCAACTCTCCTCTGGTCTACTGGAAATGTGCAGAAAATAGTTTGGTCTAAAAGAAACAGAGCTAAAGTGCCGCTTGCATTTGGATGACCAGGCATTCACTTTTGCCCCTCTGTTCCTTTAGTTTTGGGAAAAAAACAGCTGTGAATAGATGTGGAGAGAGTGAGCAATTATTTCATTACTTGAGGTACATTCCTCTTTCAGGTGCCTTTTTTTTGCAGAAGCAGTCCAAATGGTTCTTTTCAAAACTTCTCTTCCCTAAAATATTAATACAAAATTATTTCAAATTTTGTTTCTTAATGAATGTGTCCAGGGTGGAAATCCACCGTATGTAGAACACAAGCAGAGCAAAGATGATTATGATGATCAGGTGATCAGAAATTTTCTCAGTCATTTTTTATATCGCTGACTCCCTCTGTCTCATCCATGTTAACCCCATACTTCTTTTTGCCCTCTGCCTGCTTATTGTTAGCTTCGTAAACTAGCCTCCGTCTGTGGTGTGTGAGAGCCAGGAAATTATGCATAAGTGGTAGATTTAAAAAGCTGCGCATTGAGAAGAAAAACATTTTACCAAATGAATTCAAACTAAAGTAACGAGCCCACTTTAAAAATGTTAGAAGAACAAAGTACAGAAATTTGTGTAAAAATTTAATGAGTGAAAGTTAAAAGTTGTCCGAAAAATAAATAGTGAAGTAAAGTACTGATACCAGAAAAATCTACTCTCCATCTCTGCTAGGAGAACGCCAGAGTTGGCTTGAGTATACTCAGCTAAACCTATGACCTCTTTCAAATACCTATCCAGAATCAGTAAGCAGCCCCTTGAGCCCCACACACACACACACACACACACACACACACACACACACACACACACACACGCACACGCACACGCACACCAGCGAGCCTGAGTGTCAAAAAAACAATATGAAAACCTGAGTATACTTGTGAGGGGGGAAATATAACAAGTATAGAAGTAGTAACTCCGTTTATTTCATTCTGTTCCAGCCTTCATAAGTAAATACTGGGAATTCACTCCTGCCGGTTTTTTTCGCGGAAGCTGGAAAGCACACAGCACAGAAATTAGTCTCAAAATGGCTCTCACAAATGGAAATGTTCTTTCAAAATCTTCCTACAAATGTTACAGTCTGCCTTACAGCAGGAAGAGCAAATGGTAGAAATCTGTCTCTCCGCACTCTGACTGTGAATGTCACAGTCAGTTACCTTTATTGCTCCAGTGGCGTTAAACGCTATCGATTGTTTGCAAGTGAGCACGAGATCTCCCGGCAGGGTAAAGATAATGGGAAATCACAAACCCGATCTAGTGTGTTCATTTCACATCAGTAACAGTCATTCCATCATTAAAAGAGCCTTGCTGGCTTGCCTCCAATTGCAAGAGCAGTCTAAAGCTTTGGAAAAACCATTGGAAACCAGGGGCCTCCTTCTTAGTACACAGAGAGAGATGCTTCTTAAACTAGGTCTTTTCTTTAAATAAAAGGAAGACACTGAAATAATTAAATATCATTAGAGTTGCCTAGATAGTCATATTTAAAATATGTGCACGTATCCTTGGCATTTAATGTGAATAATAATACCGTATGTTACAAGGTTATAGTTCTAAAGAGCTTGCAGTATGAAAGAATTTAACTCAAAACAAAACAAATAGCAATTAAACTCAATACACTGTACAAAAGATAAAGTACATAGGATTGAGTCAGGGGATAAATATATCCCCTATAAAAATGTTCCTTTAACTAAACATCATATTTCAACTCAGATGAGTCAAGCAGCATTTTGCTCTGATATTAGGCACAAAAAACGTCTCTAGAGAATCAGCCATCAACGGAAGTCCTAAGAGGCCGTCTATTGGAATATTAGATCCTTGCTTGCTTTCTCATGATCACGGCGTAATTATCTCGTGATCTCGCCATAACAAAAGTTGTTTACTCTTTATCAGAACTTTATTTTCTTGTGATCTTGACATAACAAACATTGTTTCCTCTTGATCAGTACCTAATTTTTCTGTGTATTCGGCATAAGAGCATGTTCTAGAGGCAGCATCATGACCAAAGCGTGCTCCATGATATACACAATCAAACAATCATAAGGGGTGAGATTTTCTCACGATACAAGTATGTCATGTAAAAACAGACTTTTACGTTAAAATTGTGAAAACAAAGTCAAATAATGAGAAAACAATAGCTGTTATGTCGAGAAAATTAAGTCATGATCACAAGAAAACAAGAAAAAATAAGTAATATTTAGCTTGGCTCATTCGGACTGTAGCCATCAGCCAACCAAGAGAGAAAGAGTGAGAATGTGTGAAAACGAAAACAATTCCAAACAGGAGTTAGACTGAAATGTCAACATGATTCTATAACAGGAAAATAGATTTAGCTATGATTTAGTTTTAGCTTATTTTTTGCTAAATTTTAAAACTTGTTTACATTCATCCTTTTCATTCATTCATTCATTTTCTCCCGCTTATCCGTAATTCGGGTCGCGGGGGCAGCAGTCTAAGCAGGCCCCCGCCTTCGACTGCTGCCCAATCCTCACAGCACTGTCCCTTACGGTCCCTCCTGCAGGTGGTGAGCCCACGGGAAGGCGGCCCCACGTCACTCCGACGTCACGGACCTTGATATTTCCCCTCGTAAGGGACCCCCGGAGCATAGAGGGTTAAGGGCCTTGCTCAAGGGCCCAAGAGTGGCAGCTTGGCGATACCGGGGCTTGAACCCCAGACTTTCCGATCGGCAACCCAGCGCCTTAACCGCTGGAGCCACCACTCCCCCTCCCTAACTTGTTTACACACATCTCTAATTTGCTTCACATGCACAGCTGAAAAAACTCTGAGATTATGAGAATGGTAACACTTAGCAAACATAAACTTGGCTTAGGAGTACAACTTCCACAAGCAGTTTTGCACTCAAATCTCCATCAGTAAACACTTAATACCTTCAACAATGATGAAACTATAATGTATGGTCATTTGGTGTTACCCAGGTATAATATATAAGAATAAATATACAAATTTGAAATGTATTCTTGAGCCACATTATTTATTACTTTAAAACTGCTTTGTGGATTTTTGACAATGTCTATTTCTAAAAGTTAAATAAAATTAGACTGAACTGAATTAACCTCGTTTATCAATCCTATAATTAAGAGTTTGGATAGTGACAGATTTGTGTGTATCAAATACTTGAGTCATTATTTGATCTGTGTATTTTTGAACCAACATGGGTTAGTAGTTTTGTTTTGAATAATTGTATTGTTGTTTATTATACTGCTTTTTACCTATATTTATAGTATATTGGAAAAGTCTTCATCTATCAGTGTTGGAAATGCACGAAGCAATCACTATTGGAAATAGATGTAAGCCAGGACAGCCACATACTGGGTATTCAGTGGAGCAACTAAGAGGTTTTGCTTATTTACCTATAGTATTTGTTAACTTTGTTAATCTAATTAAAATGCATAATAAAAATGCTGATATTAATATGCTAATATTAATATTGATATATCAAATCTGCATGCATGCATGCACACACTAAATTTTGTTCATCTTAGCGGTACTTGCTGCTGAAACGATCTCCCTGTTTAGAAAATGAGGTAAGCAGGCAAACAAAGCTACAACCCAGAATGATAAGAAGAGTCCATTGTACTGCTGCTCCTTGAAGATGCACGGTACGTAATAAAGCCTATCAAGACAGTTGATTATCTCCTTAATGAAGCAAAGACACAATAATATTGGCATTGAAATCAGTTGCCTCGTCGGTCTTCAAAGTGGCAGAGAATATACATTGCGACATCATATGAAACAGAATTACAGAATAGATTCCTATACACAACATTTGCAATATGAGAAATGCAACTGTTTGGAGTCCCATTGGCCCAAGCACCACAAATGTCCTTAGTCCATGCTGACATTGTGGCCTTAACCGGTCCACTGCCAACACTAATAGACTGTGGAGAGATAATGAGCCGAATGGTTAGCTGATCTCATATCTGTTATCCTCACTGTGTATTATAAGGTGAATTTGGCATGGACCCAACTCAGAAAATAGGACACAGCTTGCCTCTGTTTGGCAGGAGCTTTATTCAGTCAATCTCTCCAACCAAAGACTCTATCAGGACTGCAAGGTCAAACCTGTGGATTATCCTCCTCCCTTGCTTCGCTTTCTTTATACCTTTATCAGCAGCAATCTCTCCGTCGCTCTCTGCCTGCGTTCTTACCTCCCCTCGCTACTTCTGGCTGACTCTTGCGTGCCTTCTCCCTGCTGTCTTGTTATGCCAAGACTTCTGCTTTACATTTCTCCCAGTCATAGATCTTAGGTTCTTACCCCTTGACCTTTTTTATCTTCCATCTTGCATGTCCACCAGGTTATGTGCATCTGTTCAAAAGCATTCTTGTCAACAAAAAAGCTCTGACACGGTCACATATGACCTCTGCATTCATGGGAACATGATGCCTTGTGAGTCACAAAGTTTGAAATGAACGCAGCCACATAGGACATGTTCATACGCAGGCTTGTAAATGTTCAAGCATAATGTCTGTTCAGTTGTCAGTGAGTGGTAGAATTAGGACAAATTGTTAGTGGTGCAAAGCTGTTTAGATGAAGCATAACAAACAGAGTTTGTGATTACAGTTTTCTCAGTTGCTTGGAGCATTTCCCAAATCATTCCTAATATTTGCAAATCAGTAAGTGAATTTCTCGCAACAATTTGTACAAACAGCAAAACACATCGGATTTCTTGCAAAAGCCTGTTCTTTCCTATAAATCCTTAGTTCATCCCTCAAAAGGATTTTTTTTATATCAATGAATAACATCACCTTTTGTCATTGCTGACAAAAAAGATCATCAAAATGTTTAGCCATGTTGTATATATATATATATATGAGACGGTGCACAGTTTCAGTATTTCCCGATATAGACTACAGTTTGGATTACAAGAAGTGAAAATGAAGGCTGTATGGCATCTATGAATTTCAACAGCACAAATGTACACATTCCTGTATGTGGGATATTAATTGCAAGATGTCGGACAGGATTCACAAATTTAATGTACTGTGCTAGTGTTTGTTCTTTTCTTGGTTGTTCATTAGTTTTCAGAAACGATTATTTTCAGACTCTATATGCTCACCAATTGAAGATTCATGTGATTCACATATGACCTGTTTTAGAACTAGTTGATCATTGATTGATCTTGATGTCATACACTCCTCTTTATTAGTGACAAGATTCATTATTTTCAATATTCATCAAGTCAAGACACATTTACAAAAAAAAAAAGTTGAATGGAAATTTAGGCTATTAAATGACAAATTTGGACAACTGGTTTAAATCTTTTTCCAATCAATGACTTATGCAATGAACTGATGTTTAAATGTTTTGGGGGTTAAGACAATCCTGGTGAGAACCAGTATAAAATATTTTGATCAACATGGCATAAATAAATAGTTATAGTGTTAATAATTACAGATAATTATATATAAGTTAAGTTACAGTTATTTTATATGTGCTGATGCTGAGTTCTGTATCGTCCAATCAGATGTTATTACATCATTACGTAGGGGGTAGTTCACTGTTTGTTTTATGTTTAGAGAGTATGCTCGTAGGTTCCAGTGTGGATGGTTGTAGTCAAACCCATCAGTGCTGGGCGTGAGCATTAGCCCGCTGTTGTAAAGTTATCCTTTAATCAGTAAAGTTTTGGCAACGGATTCTCTTTGTTGTGCGCTTTGTTTATGCCTCCACAGACACTGATAATCCATAGACGAGGGCACAACAATAAAGCAGGAAACAGCAGACATTCGCAATTTGTTCAAAGCAACGAGAAATTGCTTTTATGATGTGCACAAGTGACTACATGATGTGGAGGTCGAGAATTTCATTTCTGATCTGAGAAACGCTTCAAAGCAACTGAGAAAAACTGCAAAATGTAAGGGAATGCATACACTGACTCATTCCCATCCTGAACAAATTACTGCCGAATGGTAGACTGTTCATGAATTCATATGAATGTTGCCATTTGTAACTCTCTAATAGATACACGTCATAATTATTAGGTTTTAGTGAAATTGATCTTAGAATTCACAGCATCTGACTTGTATCTCTCAGCTATCAGTGCAGTTGCAGGAAGCAAGACCTATGCTAGCTGACTCCACAACCTTGCTCTCTGTGCTGGATATATTTGCTCCAATGGAGCACTGATAAACTGGCCTTTTAGTGCTCAGAGCTATATTACATTTCTCTCCCTTCTGCACCGTCACTGTCTCCACTACAGCGACTCTTCCAGTTGCATTCTTAAATGAGATTATCAGCCAGCCTGCAAGCCTCCCAACCACACTCCATCACCCGAGAATCTAATGCTCTTATTTCACTACTTAAACCACACAAGGTTTATTTAGTGGGGCAGAAAAGACAATTTAAAGATAAACCCGGGTGGGGAAACAAATGGACAAGATGACCAAAATTCACATTGATGACACATTGATGGTGAGTCTACTAAACTTTAACAGAGCTGTGCGCGTCTTACTGCAAGTTTACAGTTTTCGGCTTATGGTTTTCTCACACCATGGTGGATTTGGTTCGCTGTCTATTAGTCTTAATTCCAGTGATCCTGCAGGAAGCCATGATGTCGAGATAAAGAACCATGGGCTTTCCAAGTCAGAAAATTGCTCCTTGTGTCCCACCTGTCTTTGCACATAAGAGAGCCGAGGACAATCCCACTGAGCTCCCAAGCTGTCAGTCAAACCTTGCAATCTGTAGATCCACTCTCTACTTCTACCCACCAAGTCTGACCACAACTCACCTCTTCATCTGAGTTTAGATAGGGCAGAGAGGCGACGCAAGGGCAAATGATTTGACTATCATTATTGGCACGCTGGAAACAAACAGCACCATCATAATTTAAGTTTTTGATGAAGTGTATGGACAAATTAAATATGCATGCATTTTGGAGGGCAGCCTGATCCTCCTTCAATTGCTTTATAATGTCTCTAATTTAATCGTTTGGGTCAGAGGCAATTTTCTAAGTGTTTTTCTTGGTGTGCATGTCTGCAGGGCAAACAGTGTTGGAAACAGAAGTGGAAGGAGCCAAAGGAAAGGTCACTATGAAGATACTTTCACAAGTGACATGAATTTTAAATGCCAGGTTGAGGCCTTTAGGCGATGGTCTTGTCCAAGGAGAATCAAGTAGTTCTGATATGTTGGTAGATGGATCTGAAAAACAAACTAGAACTATGATTTATTTTTTTCCTATTGCGCTGAAAATAAAGGTTTATTATAAACCGTTTATGCTACATTCAGGAACCCACAATGTAATTGACCACTAATCACTGATAATAAACAAGAAAGCTATTATGGCTGAAAAAAGCCATATACCAATATGAGATTTGAGAGTACAGATGGTCCCAAAGTTACAATGGTTTGACTTACAATTTTTCGTTCTTGCGATGGCGAAAGCGATACCACAGAATTGTAAAAATATGTATAATTTTGCACAACAGGCACAGGCAGTAGCGTACGGTGTACGATAAGTTGGATGTGCAGCTGAGATGATCGTATCTCTCGCTAGCGGTCGACGAAGTAAGGTTGTCTCAGTGTGTGTTTTTTTCGGTTTCAAACAGCAACTTTTGTGATAAAAGCATGTTTTTAAGTATGTGTTCTGCTTGTGGGGAAAAAGAAGAGGGAAGCCATCAGTTTAGAGCAGAAAATTATAAATCAGCATGAAGCAGGAAAGACTTTCTTAGTCATAGTACCATCTTCGTCTTATATTTTTGACTTACTATGGAGTCGTCATAACGTATCTCCATTGTAAGTAAAGGACTAGCTGTATACTATGCATAAGGGAAAACAGATGTCTGAAATAGACATAGTGTTAGAAGTTTAGCAGCACTGTATTCATGGCCTCCCATTACACAATGTTTTTTTTTGTTAATAGTACAGTCTTTAAGAGTGGAATCTAAACAATGTGACTTTAGCAATTAATAATTACTGTATTTATATATTTTTGTATTAATTGTATTAAATTAGTAGTTTTAATTTTTTTTAATTATTTATTAATTATTTACTGTTTTCCAGTGCATCCAATAAATACTATAGTCTGGACCATCTGCAGATCACAAATGTAACTAATGATGTACTGTATATGCTGAATAAATGACAACCACCATATTCCTATCTATTTCTGACTATTTACAATAACACACAGAAAATATCACTTCCTGTTTTTTTTGTTTTGTTTTTAGCTATTCAGAAAAAAATTACTTTTAGCTGGTATAAGTGTGCACAGAAAAAAAAAAAATCAAATGTTACCATATTTATTTATTTTTTACTATATAATTATATTGTGTATAATTATAACTATAGTCCTTCTTTTATTTTTAATCACTTTATTTATTGCCATGACATTGCATCTGCCTTGCAATTATTGGTTAATGGGAAAATTAACCTTTAATCAATTTCTCATCAGGAAGAGACGAGGCGTCCAGTATGTTCTGTAATAAGTAGGTTAAAAATATAATATTTTTTAAGAAGACATTCCAGAGTCTGTCTGCTTTTTTCAGGTAAAAAACTATGTTAGTCGGAATGCGAAGGCTAATGGCATTGTAGTAATGTGCTGCGGTTTTATTGCAAGACAGTAGCATACACACAAAGCATTTTAGCTTTTATAGTAAGCTCGTTTAAAAAAATTTACTTAATCTGATGGATGTGGAGGTCATTAATCTCTGAACTGCAACTTCTAAAAAAGAAAAAAATGATACCTTACCAGAGCAGGTGAAATGGGACAAGAAGGAGCCTTTGTGTAAATGCATGTTAATTGCATTGCATATTAATGACCACCTCTTTACCGCCACACATTTGATTTATATTGTTTTCAGTGCATCCTTTTGCCCTATCCATGACAGCTGTTTATGCACTTGACATTATCGTTGTGCCAGAGGAGCTCACATATTGAGACACCCCCATGGCAGATGATGACAACGGCAATGATAAAGATGATTCTGCTGATAGCGGTGACCATGCAGGCGTGGAAAAGTAGCAGGAGGTATTGGAGGCAGCATTACAGCTAAAATATGGGATTCGGCTGTGATTCTGCAGCAGCCCCAAGCTGTTAGTGAATTAAAGTCGTGAAGGGCATGGCTGCAGGTTCCATCGGTGTAAAATTGCAACACAACTGATTGTGCGTCAAACCGAGACAGCTGGCACATTGTCCTCCATGGAAATAGCTTTTAGTCCCCCCCCCAACTATGATTGGAATATAACTACATAAAAAAAAGGTTTTATAAAAATACAAAATAAAGCTTTCTGAAAGCATCAGCTTGAGATGTAAAAGGTGATTAATGGAGTTAGTAATGTTTTTTTAACATACATACTTCAAGCTCATTAATTATTTGAACACTGTCAGTCAATTTAAAACCATCAAACGAACCAGTACTGTATTTGCAGATGCATTATCACCCATTAACCTCCTCTCGTTTATTACCATGCATTACTCAGGAAGGCTCTGAAGAACACTCCTGATGAACAAATGGAACATTGCCCAAAGAAGATAACCGCACTGACCATGAAAGACTATCAGTCAGTGCTGCTGATGCATCTGCAAATAGACTCATGTATTAAGCTTAGCAGAGTGCATAATTAAATAGATTGAATATATAAGCTAACATAAAAATCACTAGTCTTAAGTTTTCTTTCTTGAACAGAGGCCATTTTTTGTCCTTGTTAAGCTGCTTTTCTATTACTCATATTGGCTTTTAACTCCTAGTCTCTTATGGGCAATCCCTTTTTCCTCTTCTGTCTGTTCGAACAGGAGAAATTTGCCAGATGAAGCATGTTGCTGATTAAAATAATGCATCTTTATTGAAACATGGTGGACAAAATGACCTTAAGCTCAGATCAATAGTTCCTCTCTGTCAAATATGAATTTATCGATTTCATTTTACTCAAAGTATGAGCTTGCATATAAAGGCGCCTGTGGCACACAACAAAGATACTTTTTTTACACAAGCTGAGCCTGTATAAAAGCAGCCCACACTAAGTGTTATGTGTATAGCAGTCACTGTGGTGAGATGGTAAATATACAACCACAATTTCAAGTTGGGATAAATATTACATGTAAGTAAAAAACAGAATGCAATGAATTGCAAATTTTATAAACCCACATTCGATTATAAAAGAACACAGAAAACATATCAAATGTTTAAACTTAGGAAATGTACCATGTTAAGGAAAGGTGATGGAAAATTGCCTAAATTAATTACTAAAAAGAAACAACCGAAGGAATTGCAGAAAAATCTGTTTCATTTAATTTGATACCTAATCAGTAACATGGTTATGTATAAAAAGAGTATCTTATAGAGGCAGAGTCTCTCAGAATAACAAATTGGCAGAGGTTCATAAATCTGTGAAAAGCTGTCTATCAATTGTGGAACAATTATAGAATAATGTTCCTCATAAAAATAAATTGTGGAGACTTTGAATTTCACATCATTTATAGTACAATAAATCATGAAATGTTTTAGAGAATCTGGAAAAATCTGTGTTCAAAAAGGTGAAAATTAATATTGGAGGCTTGTGATCTTCGGGCCCTCAGGTGACATTGTATAAAATGGGCATGATTTTGTAATGGAAATCACAGCAAAGGCTCATTAACACATCGAGAAATCACAGTTTGCCGTGTCATCCACAAATGCAAGTTACAGCTCTATCAGGCAAATAAGAAGCCATATGTGACCATGATCCAAAAACACTGCCATCTTCTTTGGGTCAAAGCTGGTTTTTTTTTTTTGTCAGATAAATTCTGTGGTCCGAAAAACTGTTCTGTATTATTTTAATTTTGGAAACTATGGACACTACATCATCTGGACTAATCAGGAACTATCCAGATTACCATTCTCAGTTCAAAAGCTTTCCTCTCTGATGGCATGGGGTGCATTAGTGCCAGTGGAGTGGGGAGCTTTTACATTTGGAAAGACACCTTCAATTCGGAAATGTATACAAGTTTTAGAGCAACATATGCTTCCATCCAGATGATGTCTTGTTCAGGGAAGGCCTTGCATATTTCAGCATTTTCTAACCTGCATACTGCATTTATTACAACAGCATGTCTTTGTAGTAGAAGAGTCCAGGTGCTGAACTGGCCTGCCTTCAGTGCCTTCAGTGCCTTCAGTTTTCATCACTTGAAAACATTTGGCATATCATGAAACAAAAAATACGACAAAGAAGCCCAAGGAGTGTTAAACTGCTAGAATCCTGTTTCAGACACGAATAGGACAATATTCCTCTTCCAATACTCCAGGAACTGGACTCTGTAGTTCCCAGATGCATATGTATATGATGTAGATAAGACCGTTGTTAAAAGAAGAGATGATGCTACACAGTGGTAAACATGGTCCTGTTTAAAGTTTTTTGAGACGTGTTACGGCCATCAGATTCAAAATTACCTTATATATTGAATTAAAATGGATGTTTCCTCAGTTTAAACATTTGAAACGTTTTCTTGTAGATTTCTCATATGGATTTTATCAGATTTGCTAATCATTGCACTCTTTTTTAAAATTCCCAGTGGTTTTGGAATTAGGTATGTAAATCTTAAAAATGTATGTCTGTAAGTGTTTAAACAAACAAAAAAAACAGACTGTGCTGCATGCAAGTTTTGAACACCAGGTAGCAAATGGTGGGAGCAATCAATTGGATAAAAGCTATTGACAAACCTGTTTAAGCAGCCTGAACCTTGATCAGAGAACCGTGAGTCTATAGCAGACTCAACAGAATACAAAATATACACTGACAGTGCACGACTTTTGTTTTAACTTTGCTAAACATGCCTGCTTATTACAGATTTAATCCTTACTTCATGTTTGATAATAATTTGGCACTGTAAGTCATTTTTCTGATTCATGGCTGAAATTTTATGAGTTGCTCAGTAGCTCCTGGTTCCATAACCTCAAATGACTGTATAAGACTGCAGAAAGGACATTATTTACAATCTGTAAAGCTGCTTTGAGACAATGTCTGTTGTGAAAAGCGCTATAGAAATAAAGTTGACTTGAAATTAAATTATGCCAGGTTGAGGTCAATATGCAGTCATTGAAAACATAAGTACCCCCGCCTTTAATTGCATTTTTTGCTTGTCTGTTCATAAATAATAATAATAATGTAGTCCTCACCAACTTCTAAAAACAAATCAATAAAAACTAGAGGTGACATCATCATTATCTTTATCATTATCATCATCATCATCATCATAAACACAATAGATTTCAATATGGAGTGTTTTTCTCCTAAAACTAATCTAAATCAACAATCAGAAACCAAGTCGGAAAATATAAGTACAGTACATCCTTCCTAATTTTAAAATGATTAAGATACTCATTAGCCAAGTGCTGATGAAATGAACAGGATTAGTTTAGTATCAAGAAGTGCAAACAAACTTTAAATGAAATTTAACCATAGCCTGTTGTTCAGGAACATTCAGAAAGGACTTCAGCCATTACCTTAGAGTTAGCATGTTACCAACTATTGCTGCTCATCAACTAGGAAGGTTTATAATGGCATCTCCATACAGGTTTAAATTTACAATACTATATTTAAAAAGGATTGATTTCAAATTAAGAGCCATCAGGACAGTTTCCACTTTTCCGTGGGGTGGGTGTTCCAGCAATTTCATATATAGAAAAACAGATTTTTTGGATGGGTGGCTAGTCAAATGCCCTTTCTCTCCATAAAGAATACTACTACTTCTACATAAATTAGCTTTTCAAACTTGAATCTGAGTGAAAATACTAACGTTCTGGAATAATATCCTTTGGACTGATAAAAGTTAAGGTGGAGATATTTAATCATCATCCACTGTGCGATGTTTGGCAAAAAAAACAAACACAGGCTATCACCACAATCAACCAACTGTCAAGCATGGTGATGATGATTGGCCTCACGCTCACCACAAAACCTGGGAAACCTGCAGTCATTGTGACACTTTATATATAGAATATTTATCAGACAAATGTGAGGCCATGTATCCATTGGTGTAAACTGGTCAGAAGCAAAGATTCAGATTTTTTTTTTTATTCTAACAGATGGTTAGATGATAGCCTCGAAAGAAAAAAAAGATGTAATTTGAGCAATGGAAAAGGGTGAGTGTGCCTTTCAGCTCATAAAACTGTCTCTCGGTAGACATACTGAATCCAAACAGGCTTTCTGAAATATCTTCCTGAGATAGCTACTGTAGCTAGGTTTAGCAGTAAAGATTACAAACATGACATGAAGCATCCTCTCAGAATTCCTGTCAAGATAGCTCATGTTATCTCACGGCCAGCTTTAGTGTTGAAGATCAGGAGCATTTATGAATGTTTCTTGGAAATTCTCTCAGACATCAAACAGAAAAATAAATTTTAAAGAGCAAAAGTATATAAAGTGTAGAATGTAGACCTTGGTTTCTACCTGATAGTAGATTTAGATTTGTAAGGCAGCCATCAATAAAGAAAAACAGATACTGATATACCCATAAAGTAGTTGGTTTAGCTTTATTAATGAAAGCAGAAGTTTGATTCAAAACATTATTATTATAAAATAAAAGCTTTTTTTTTATTTTATTTAAATTTAACCAGTAGATCAGGTGGTCTTTATTCTGATCTGCAATGAGCCATGTGACTTCAGGTTCATTCCAACCGAGCAGGAGCCACACCTTATACCACTTGTTTATTTAGCTCATCTTGTCTCCTGTCAACTTTCAAGTGTGCTTCTAATTCGAGTGAAATAAAAGCCTGCAGCTACACTAGACATATGCTGATGAGATTTAAGAGGAGATTAACCATTTCATTGTAATAAACACTTATAAATGTGATCTAAAATGTTGATTTTCTAAAATGCTTTTCTGCTCATCAAAGTTTTAAAAAAGTGGTTATTTGAGTTACTATAAGCTTACTATTAGTTCAAACCAGTCTGGCTCAATCTTCTTCTAAACGGTCTCATCAACAAGGTATTTCTACCCACGAAACTGCCAATGACAGGAGTTTTTTTTTTCTTAAACTCTAATGGCTGTTGTGTGTGAAAGATCAGCAGTTTCTTAAATACTCAAACCAGTCTGTCTGACACCATTGACCATGCCAAAGTTGCTGAGATCACATTTCCCCTATTCTGATGCTTGATGTGAACATTAACTGAAGATCTTGATCTGTATCTGCATAATTCTATGCATTGTGCTGTTGCCACATGATTAGACATTTACACAAATCAGCAGATGTCTAGGTGTTCAAATAAAAAAAAGCCAGTTAGTATATGTCTGTACCGGATTGCCTACAAATTCCTAAATTCCATATGTAGACTCCCACATTTATATCCATAGTTTTAACATCATACCTGGCCTTTTAATAGCATTTGTAGTATACCTACTGTTTCTGCTTTGTGTATGTATATATATACTCCCATATATAAACCATTCAGGAAACCCTTCAGCTTCCATTGTAAATGTACAGCCAGAATCGACAAAACACATCAGGTTTTATGGCTGTAACTTATACTGACCCACCTCCTAATTAAGGAAGAAAATATAAACACTAGATTTTTGTCCACCAAAATAACACTTGCTTATTTCACTATGTGAAGAATTTTCCCAGGCCACCACACAATTATGCTAAGCAGTAATCCACTGAAAATTTGAACATATGAAATGTATTGAAAACATGTAGGTTGAGAGACACCAGGTTATAAATATGTATATTCTGTTTGTATCCTTCAGTGTGGGTTTTTTTTAATAAAGCAGAAGGTAGTAGTTGTATAAAACCATGTATTTTTTGCAGCTAAATGTCACTTTCAAGCATCTTTGTTTAATAATAAGGTCACTACACTGTTCACTTCTATATCCTGGAATACTGACTCCCCACTTCTGTCCACAGAACATTAATAGCACTCTAATATGTAAGTGTGCTAACTCCGCTCTGAAAAGGTGAACATATTCTAGTACGAAGATGATGATGATGATGATGGCAGCATCATTACAAATTTAATCCTCTCTTCTGAGACATATGGCCCAATAATGTCTGAACCATTAACAGCCCATTAGCAGAGTCCAAATTGTTAACATTCTCCTTCATTAAGGACATGTTGTCTTTTCATAATAATGGACAATAAGTCATGGTGCACATACACTTGGTAGGAATGGATTTCAAACTCAATTTAGTCTATAAAACAATCGATCTTTCTGTGTATGTAATCAAATTATTTCCTCTCAAAGGTCAGTGGATTCAGTAATATCTGCCATGGCTGCTTGATGGTGAGAAACCTCATAAGAGGCCTCTGGTGAGCAGCAAATCACATTATGGGTTTGGGGAAGTTGAACTAAAACCAGCTATTGACTTGTAACTTGTGTGGTGAAATGAAAAATAATGTTGAGCACAAGAAGTAAAAGCACCCACACAACTACAAGTGCACATCATCCCACTGCAAATACAATTATAATCACAAAAGCCAAAACAGTTAATCTTGGAACATTCCTAAATGTCAAATAAGGACTGAGGCATATTTAAAATAAATAAATAAATAAATAAATAAATAAATAAATATATATATATCTTTCTGTGAACAATAAACGGAATGTTCCACCTACAACTGACTTTGGCATCTTTAAAGAGTTCACATTCTGTAATTCACAGCCATCAATAAATGTTCACAAAGTCAGTGCTACCTCTTTAACCTGAAACTACTGCACTCACCTAGCCATGCCCTCACATAAGAGGAACATGGGGGAAGGAGGTACTGAAACTTCTAATTCAGAAATATAGCAACTGCCCCTACATTAGTCTTTGAATGCCTGGCAGCGAAAACTGCCTTTCTGTCAAGTGCAAAAATGAATTTCCACCAGTAGTGACTTTTCACTGACATTCACTGTTGTTCAGCGGTAACATCAAGGCAGGGAGAAAGCTGTTGAGCATTTTGGCACTGTTATTTCACACTGCTGTGCTTCCGATTTTACCCAGGTTGGGCATAATAGCGGCCCAATTTTAAATTTGTCAAAATGTCAACATGCTATTGTAATTTAATGACTGATCACAGAAACGCTCACAGAAAAAATATCAGCTTTAATCTTAAAAGGTAACACCTGCGACCACAATTCATACAACCTCTGTAATAACAATTTCTTTTTTTATATTTGAGATAATCTCATGCACAGCAGTATCTGAATGGGTTGCTAAGGAAAAACATGTATAGGTTCTGCTCTTATTACACAGTTGGTGTATTTAAAATAATAGGAAACCATAAAAGTCATTGAAAGATACTGAGTTTAGAAATGTCAATGCAGCTTCCAAATATTATGGAATTCGCAAATGACAAGAAGCTTCAAGTAATAAATGGAGGACCAGAGAACCGAGTTCTTTGGAGAATGCATTCCACATGTTGGAAACAATCCTTTAAGATTCTGGTCCATGTTGGCATGATTACATTACAAAGTACATGCAGAATTTCGGGGCTCAATTTCATGCTCTGAATTTCCCATTGCACCACATCCCAAAGTTGATCTGTTAGATTCAGGGTCTTGTCAGTTGTCAACAATTTTTTTGTCCATTTGATGTTCTTCAAACAATGTTTAAAAAAGTGTCAGCTAAAGGAAAAGATTCATATTGAGTACACCAAGGCTCTTTTTGTGGATTGCATATAAGTAAATCCCAGAAAATCTTAAATCAGTTCGGTATTTGACAAGAACATTATGTACATCACTAGTCTTTAATCTGTTATCATCTCTCACACAGGGGATTTGTGTCATTTTAAACTTTTGCACATATCTGAAGCAGCTTTAAAGGTGCTAAGACTGTACAGACTGCTGAAGTACTATATAGTCCATTTTTTCATTTATTTTTTTACTTTAGCTCAAATGCTAAACCTGGCTTCCATCCATAGACCTTTCACATTTAATACAAACAGTTGAACACTTAGTCACTTAAATGTCAGCTCACCTCAAAGGACTGCAGTTGGGGGTAAAAATCATATATAGATGAATGACAGACATTTGTCACTCGAACTATACACACAGTATGTGCAGTTATAGACAGACATACTACATGATGCAATAACACAATTAGGAAGGTGATATCACATGCTACATGCTAACTGTAAAGGCTTACAGTTATCAGATCTCTACCTAGCTGAACTTTAATCAGAGAGTTGGGACTGATGTGTTAGTCTGCGCTCTCCATCACGGTCACCTGAGGTTCCAGGGATGTGTAGTGTTTATGCCAAGGGGCATTTGAGCAGGTCTGACAGCATGTGGTGGTGCAACACCTTACTAGAACAAGTTTATTGTTTGATCTTCTTAGAACTTTGTCGGATGTTTGTATACTTTGTTTTTGAGCAACAAATGTCTGCATATTGTTTTACGAGTTACAATTATCAGACATTACTGACATCAATTTCAGACTGAATTTCCCTGAGTAGAGATAAACTTTGGGGAGAAAGACATTTTCAATATTCAATTAAAATTGCATTTTCCGTCGATAACAGTTAAACTGCCAGTGTAGCTAAAGCTTACATTTCTGCCATTTTAAAGTTAATTACTGGGCTGATACTGATCTTCATTTATACATCATCAAAATCAAGCATGACAAAACAGTCTAGAATTCATGTACATAGTGTGTTAAATGTGCACTCTCATGAAGCGTATCAGCATCTATAATGCACAAATCACAACGTTGTCCATATTTGCAAACAACGATTGACACCTTCATGCAAATCTTTTCCTAACAAATTTATCCCTGATGATTCCGTTTGTCAGAAATGGTGCATGACATTAAAAAGGTTGAGTAAGATGCCAGCGCCAGGTGGACTGGCTTTTCTAATGGGTTCCACATAATATCCAACTGTCCCGTTTACAGTGTTTGCTGCATTTGCAGGTGCTATACATTATTTAAGCTACCAAAAATGATTTTGGTGGCATGGCTTCCACATTACCACATTCATTACAAGTTAAAAGCAGCTCAGACGAGGGGAGCCTTTTTAAATGCCTTTCAAAGAGAGGAGGCGGAGTGCCTCACGCTCTTCACTTAATGAGTGTAGGTGAGACGAATTTGAAAGTTAAGACTCAGAGCACAAACAGAAAATGATTTCAGGCTAATGAGCACAGAGGAGCATTGCCTTTTAGTTTCCATTCCCAAAGTCCAAGTACCAAGTACCAGATACACACACTGTACCCATGTCCCCTGTTACTGAGTGAGCAAATTTCAGCACCACAATCAGATTTAAAAGATTTTTTGGGTTATTTTAGCAAATACACATTTCCTTAGTGATCAGTGAAGACCTATTCACACAAAATGCAGTTATGTTCATTGCCACAATTAAGGTTCAGCTTTTTAAACAGGAATATTAAAAACCCAGACACAATGAAACACCATTAAGAGACTGGCTAACTGACTAAGTGAGCAAACTTTCTCTGTTCATATTTGAGAAAAGCACTGGTCAGAGAGTAACCAGTCACACACAGACATATTGTGCAAAGGACGGGGGTGAAAATCAAGACTGGATGCATAGTTTGCTGTGTCATCCACAAATGCAGGTTCATGCTAAGAGAAGCAGCCATATGTGAACATGATGCATAAACACCATTATCTTGTCTGGGCAAAAGCTCATTTAACATGGACAGAGGCAAATTGTACTATGGTCAGACTAATCAAAATTTGAAATTATTTTATGAAACCACGAATGCTGTGTGTTCAAAAGTAAACAGAAGTGGGACCTTCCAGCTTGTTACCAGAAATCAGTTTAAAAGCCTGCATCTCTGAAAGGCACCGTCAATGTTAACAGTGTATACAGGTTTTAGAGCAACATATGCTTCCATGTAGTTTTGGATTTTGGTTTCCCTCAATAATAAAAGCATTCATTTAAAAACTGCATTTTGTGTTTACTTGTGTTCTCTTTTTACTAATATTTAAATTAGTTTTATGATCTGAAACATTAAAGTGTGACGAACCTGCAAAAAAATAAGAAATTGGGAAGGGTGCAAACACTTTGTCACACCACTGTGTGTGTGTATGTATGTATATATATATATATATATATATATATATATATATATATATATATATATATATATGTGTATATATGTATAAATAAAATCTGCTGGGAGGATTCACAATGTAAGAATTTCATTGCATGGTGTAACAGAGTGTTTCCTGTAAATATGACACTTGAATCCTGAATTGAAATTTATCTTTTTGCCCAGAAGTGTATATATTTAAAATTATTACTTTATTTGCTAATAAAACAATACATTCCGTTTATTTCTCACTCAGACATACATTAATTTCTGTGTCCCATAATCAGGAAAAAAAACGGATCAATGCAATTATTAACATAACTGCTAATACAACAGGCATAATGGTGAATGTTTTATGTTTTAAAACGCTTTTTTACTAAAAAGTAAAGATGTCTATTGTCCAAATGATTAATTGAATGTTAATACTTACCAAAAGCTCAGTAAATGGACTGTAATCTGGATTGTTCTGATTGTTTTGTTTTAAAATTATACATGATCTTATTTATTATCTAGAATGGGTTTTATACATTCTACTTTGCATAACAGCAACAAAAGAGTGCAATCACAGCCGGGAAGATACCATGAATGTCAAGCCCTTGGACATGTTGAATAAGAGGTTTGACTCTGAAGAGTGCATGTGTTTAACTGTGATCCTCATTGAAAGACAAAAGCTGACCCTTCACTGAAGAGAAGGCTGATTAGATGTGAGACAGAACATCGGTGGATGCAGATAAAGCACTTCCATATACATGCATGCCCTGTGCTTATCTAAATACTTAACACCAGCACGGTGGTAGTTATTGCACACAGCTCTCAGCGCTAAGCTTTAGGGTTTGATCCTGATCTCGGGTTGCTGTTTGTTCAGAGTTTTGTTCGTCCTCTCTGTTTGTGTTCCTTCCACCTCTAAAAACACTTCTGTGTTGAGAGGAATCTCTAAACTGCTACTTGAAGTGAATGTTTGTGCAAGTACACAATATGGACAAAAGTTTGTGGAGACCTATTCATACGATTTTGTGTTATTTTTAAACATCCCCAATCCATGTTTTGTCCCCATTTGCTGTTGTAATAACCTCTTTTGGGAAGATGTTCCACTAAATTTTGGAGTGTGCTTTTGAAGATTTGTGATCATTCAGCCACAAGAGTTTTAGTAAAAGCAGGTATTGATGTAGAATGAGGAGGCCTGGGGTACAGTCAGCGATCCAATTCCTCTCAAAGGTGTTTTAGAACAAAACACATTTAGTTCCCATTTGCAGTTATAATAACCTTTAGTAACTGATGTGAGAGCTCTGTAGAAGGTCACTTAAGATCTTACACTCCAACATTGCAAATCATATGTTCATGGAGCTGGTTTTGTGCACAAGAACATTGCCAGGTTTGGGTCTCCTACACCAGTTTAAGTAAAGGGAAAATCCAAAGACATCCCCCTTTGTGATCACTGTTTGGAGAAGAACCACATATAGCTGAAAGAATCAGGTGTCCCAATACTTTGTGATATGCCCTTCAATGCCCTGGTGTCCCATGAGAGGTGGGTTCCTGTGAGAGGCTCTTGGTCATGCCAGGATAAAGTAGTTACTCAGTTATTAAAAAAATAAAACATAAATGTAATAAAATAAAATAAAATAAAATAAAAAAACTTTTTATAATGATGTTGAGGGTAAGGACTTGATTACCATCCTCATATTCATGTCATAATCTGACAAATTATTCCCAAAGGTCAACAAATCGTCTCATACTGGCAGAGTGGTAAAAAAAAAAAAAAAAAAAAAGGATAAAAAGGTTAGGAGTGGAAATGCCAAGCCTGTCTGTGAAACATAATGACAAAGCAAGGTTTCAGGTAAAGACAGAACACAAAGCAAAAAATACAAGGAAAGGGTATTTTTTATTCCTTATTTCATTCACCTCATTCAATTACTCGAATCAAATCTGTCCTGAAAAACGGCACACACTCATGAACAGAACATACACGTTTTAAATTGGAACAGTCTAAGAGCCTATACTGAATTAGAAACGTGTGGTTGAATTGTCTAATCCCTAAGTACAGTAAAAGGAAAACAGTAACTAAGACCTGTGGTTCCCCTTAGAACAAAATAGCGTGCAACAGCTACAGTACGAGAACCGGCTGCAACACAATAGGAAAATACCCTGGTGTTTGTTTGCATAAGAGTATATCACAGGCTAGCTATGGAAATGAGGGTGGAAGGGGGTGAATAAATTCTAATCACTCTACTTTAAATGGAAGAGTTTCATATTTTTACATCTCAGTCATATGGCAGGCAAATACACACGCCTGGCAGCACTAGATTAATAAAAGGTTATGCAAAATTCCATTCTGAACAACCCTTGTTTTTTTTTTTTCCTAAACAAAGTTCAAAGCACAGTTTACAATGTCACAAGGGTTAAACATCATTAGTTTTTAAAAGGAAAGAAGAATAGAAGGTTTAAACATAACACACTGAGTCTTTTCAAGAACACCCCCTATCATCTGGGATATATTTATAACAACCCAAATATTCTTTTTTTTTATTTTTTATTTTTCTTTAACCATAAAGGCTGACTTACATTTCTATGTGATGGGCTTGCCTACTTCACTGGGCTGAAACATTTGGAAACAAATGTACCAGAAACGGTACCATATTCGTAATGAGTCTATTCCACTATAAAGAACAGTTTCATCTACAAGATTTGGACAATAGCAGAACAAGTGTTCAACACATTAGGGGGGAAAAAACGGTTTAGTCAAGTAATGGTCTTGACTTGTTAGTAAACTTCAAGGTGACTTTTCTATTAATCAAACAATATGGTAGGGATTAAACAGTAGATGGAGTGTTGTGAGGACTTACAAATAAAAATCCCAAACGATGAACTATTCCTCAGACACAAATGCTCACACTGAACACGTTCACTCGCTTGAAAAGAAAGATGAGCATATGCTAGCAAGATGTTTGTTTTGGATGATTAAAATCTGGAAATATTAACATCTGCTTATGATAATAGTTTTCCAAAGGGGAAAAAAAAAAAGTGAATAATAAAGTAAAATGCAAACAAATTGATACTAGCGCCAATAAAATTGTACCAGCACAATGTTAATGCTCTGAAAACCATCCAGCTGTGCTGACAAGGAAGGCAAACAGCAGTTCATCATTACTGATATGACTTTGTGAGTGTGTGTGTGTGTGTGTGTGTGTGTGAGTGTGTGTTGTTAGCTAGGATGCATTGGAAGTGTTGGGGCTCCAGCCCATCTGATAGGCCATCTCCAGAGTTCGCTTACAGTCCTGCATCACTGTGCTGAACACGATTTGCGGGTACTGCAGGACCAATCTCTCCACCGTCTCTTCACTCACCTACACAAACAAAAAAAATATAGCACAAGCTTAATTAGAACACTGGTGTAAACTTCTCTAAAATCACTAGAAACCCTGTTTAACATTTGCCACAATGTGTCAAATTTAAAGACAATCCCCACATTGAACCTATGAGCAGAAACAGAAATAACTGCATAAATAACCAAAAGAATTCATAAATAAATGATTCAAATATCCAGGCCATGACATGACCTACTGCTTCAACATCATGCATAAAGGAAACAGATTTCTCTGTACATTACCATTCCGTTCACACAGCATCGACAGCATTACAAACCTACAATCTCCCGAATGAGTGCACGTGTAAATGCAGGACCTGGAGAAAACACAGACGCTTCGGCTGTTCGGTGAGATAATTACCCTCGTCCTCTGAGGCAATGAGTCGAAACAACTTTCCACTCTTTAACTTTCATCTTGTACAATGTCAACAGCGTGGCGGTCGGCTTACAAATGAACAGCACAATCCTCAGGGGAGACTGTAGTTGTTCTTTATTACGGCCAATCATAAATCTTTTTAAAAAGAAAAATTAATATCACAGACATTTCTATTCAGAGAAAGATTAGACAAAAAAAAGGGCAAAAAAACTCTACAGAGGGGCTTCAAACACCCACCATTGCATACACGATGATTAAAGGGAAGAAAATGGTGTACGAAGATGAGCAGCTCTCTGTTAAATTATATATATATATATATATATATATATATATATATATATATATATATATATATATATATATATATATATATACATACATACACACACATATATTTATATATATATATATATATATATATATATATATATATATATATATATATATACAGTGAGGAAAATAAGTATTTGAACACCCTTCTATTTTGCAAGTTCCCCCACTTAGAAATCATGGAGGGGTCTGAAATTGTCATCGTAGGTGCATGTCCACTGTGAGAGACATAATCTAAAAAAAAAAAATCCAGAAATCACAATATATGATTTTTAAACTATTTATTTGTATGATACAGCTGCAAATAAGTATTTGAACACCTGTCTATCAGCTAGAATTCTGACCCTCAAAGACCTGTTAGTCTGCCTTTAAAATGTCCACCTCCACTACATTTATTATCCTAAATTAGATGCACCTGTTTGAGGTCGTTAGCTGCATAAAGACACCTGTCCACCCCATACAATCAGTAAGAATCCAACTACTAACATGGCCAAGACCAAAGAGCTGTCCAAAGACACTAGAGACAAAATTTACACCTCCACAAGGCTGGAAAGGGCTACGGGGAAATTGCCA
>NC_139584.1:16063456-16098456 GCF_946808225.1 Silurus aristotelis
TCTTCTTATGTGCCCAGTTACACAGGGAAGTGCTGATGGGCAGGGTGAGCATTTGAACAGTCAAACCACACTGTCTAAACAATGACCTGAATATAGAACATGTTCTCTCAACAATATAGATCAACAGATATAATAAGCAGTACTTTTTACTAAGAAAGGGATGATTTTATTAAAGAGCACAGCACTGTTTAATTCTCAATTCTGTTCAGTCAAGAAAGGGATTGACTGATTTTCTATGTGTAATTAAACTGTAATTCAAATGATAAGTATATGTATTTCAACGTGCTTGTATTTTTTAATAGTAACACATACGCTAACAGACTCCAGATAATAATAAACATGTCATCACTGATATACAGAAGGTCTCTGAGGGGACTCCTTTATTAAACTTATTTCTGATCTGGCGTCAGTGGTTTGTAACAGCCAGTAAACTTTTTTCCTGCAATGACGATCAGTACAAAGAAGCTATTCTTTGTCTTATTAACTGAAATAAAAAAAATAATTGGGAGGAAATGACTGTTTATAGCTGTAAGGTAAATGATAAAAGGAACTAACTTGTTTCACATTCCTCATCATTAGATGCAATTATCAACAGTAAAAATATGTGTGACATGCCATTAATTAGTAAGATAAATAGCAAAATTGTTGCCAAAAACTATAACACTATAACTCTGTCAATAACTGTGGAATTTAGTTAGTGGAAAATAACAGGGAGGGGGATTGGGAGGCATCACTCAACTCAGTTATTGATTATTTTCTAACTGCATGTCACATTGTGCTTTATTTCTTACATCAACTATTAGTTCTCCTCTTATGATCTACTGATAATGTGAATACGTCCGTTTTTACATGCATTCCTGTCAGCAAACACATATGTGGTTATATAGCACTGTGGTCTTACATTGCACACAGCATGATTTCTTTTTACGGATAGGTGTGTGTGCTCTGTTTTAAAACACCAATTCATTTTCAGCCAGTAGCTATAACTCAGTAGCAAGAGCTATAGTTACCGCCATCTGACCGAGCAGATTTGGGTACCGCAAAGCTGAAACAGTCTGTGTTTTACTTCATTGAGCATATCCTGGCCATTTGGGAATTGTACAGAGATCTGAACTCAGAAGTGACCTCAGCTCTACAGCCAGTGCAGCATTCCTGCTCTGACATTCCAGCCACAGAACGAGAACGGAGACCTGAGGTCAGAAAGAACCTTACTGATGATATGAATGAACTCCCATGAGCTTATACTCCATATCAACTCCACTTAATTAATAATAATGGAACTTGGCAGTTAATGTGTATGTAATGGTTTCTTCAATCACTGAATATAATTGGGTATGTTCTTAAAAAACTAATTCTTTTGTTAAGAGAAAAAAAAAAAAAAAAAACACTGTGACGATCAATGTCTGCTCTCTGCAGTAAATATTGCAATCATGGTTGCACTAAAGATAAGCTCTCCACGAGTGTTAAACTGCTTGAGTCATCATTAAGCCCTTAAATTAGAATAGCTGCTCTATTTAGTCCTCCTCAGTGTTTAGCAGTAGTTAAGAGTTTTAGAGAGAAATTCCTATAAACATATATACACTGATTGTACAGATGTAGAAATTTTTTAATATAATATATATATTACACTTCATGGAACTGGTTTTGTGCACATGGTCACTGTCATGCTCGAAAAGGTTCGGGGCTTTTAGATGAAGTGAAAAGTGAAATTTCATTCTTTAAAATTGCATGCCTCCAACCTTGTGGTGACATTTTTGAGAAAAAAAAAACATACTTATGACTGGGGAAAAAAAGTTACGTGTCTCAATACTTTTATCCATACAATATACAGACACATTATTATTAATATTATAAAAAAAATCAACAACAACAACCCCCCATAAATTTTAGTAATTCTTTTACACAATTCAAAAGGCACTTTAATGGTTAAAAATACAAACAGGATTAAAGCCTTTTTGCATTGGCTAATGCAGAGAGGTAATCTACAGAGTAAGTGAATTTGTCGTGGGATATAAATCATTCTGAACCTCAACAGAAAAGTTGTGAGTGGAGGAGGACAGATATCTCAGAAGTGCGACCCAAACCAGATAAATTCTCATTTTACCAATATAAGCAATAAAAATTTCATTTCAAGGCACTTTAATTATATCAAATGTATATGGGAAAATAATATTTCATTTTCCAAAAATCTTGTTTTGACAACCCAAGTGAAAAATATCAAGGAAATGATATTGTGTTTCGATCTGGGAAATATAATTCGAAAATTAGGGGAGGGAATCCATGTTCCATTGCTAACCTATTTTTCAGCCGAATATCTAAGTGTCTTGCTGGATAACGGGGATGGCGAAGAGGGAGGAACTGAGCAGGCGAGGGAGAGAGGGAGGGAGAACGAGATGGGGGAGAAAGAAAGTAGGTGAGAGAGAGAGTGAAAGAAAGAAGGTGGGGGACGACACAGTGGGACAGATGGCCGACTGCACAACAGCACAATTGCCTAAAAATCCTTAAATATGTTACCTATTGCACTCGAATACCTCTTGTAATAAAAAAAAAAAAAGCTCCTCTAGCCCACGGTGCGGTTGTGCGAGTTCCTGTCCCAGCATGCTTTGCTGGACATACTCAAGCACAGTGTGAATTTACTTGTTGTGTATGTTTTTCCTATGAAATGTGTTTGAAGTTTATTGTGATGTGTGTTGTGATGCTGAGCGCTAACTTTCAAAAAAAGTGTGAGTTGTTTGGCCTGCGCTGTCGAGCAGTGTGTCAGAGTGTGGGCCTGCTGTGTGCTTCTGAAGAGTTGACCAGAAATGTACCGAACCCATAACAGGGTCGATTTCCAAATGAAAGCTGAAGGTTTGCATTTCCACTGCCTGCAAGGCGCTGCGCTAAGTACTTTACCTTATCACACCTCATCAGCCCCAAGTAGCGTAGGGACTTGCTGCTCTTAGCGATCTGCGTGGCTCCTTGGTCTGTGATTTCTTTACACCATCCTGCATCCACGGTCTCTATGGTGCTGCTGTACTGCCCAATGGCTATCAATGCTACAGAGAGAGAGGGAGAGAGAAAGAGAGAGAAAGAGAGAAGGCATAAATGGCACAGGTACATAACAGATGTCTAGTAGTAGTAAGTCTTCATATATAGATAACTGAAGACCATGATAAACACTTTGCTCTTACAGAAGAAACCACAAGCAATTACTCCTTGTTACTCCAAGACATATTTGCCCCATTCTGTACTCTGTACTGGTTTGCTTTAAAGTCTTGGTTGTTCAGCAAGGGTCTAAGACCACAACCTAGAATTCGTTTAACTCAAATCAAAATTCCACTTTCTCTTTATAGTGGTTTATCCCACAATGTTGTTGAACTCTCATCAAAACATACATTCCTGGGCAAAAATGAAAGACCCAAAATGTCAACAAATTCAAGATTCATGATTTTTTTTTTATTTGTCACAAACATGGTTATATACAGAATACAACTTGCAGTCAATTATAAACCTGAATGACTATACATTTAAATAAGAGAAAATATATAAGAATATACAAAATATTAAGCTTTTATTAGTATTAATAAATTACCCCCCCCAACACACACACACACACACACACACACACACACACACACACACACACACACACACACACACACACACACACACAAACAAATAGAACCAGGATTGGTAGAGCAGGATGAGATCTACAGCATTTGTAAAATTAGTAATGCTAAAATTCTTGCTAATTTCCTGACCAATGATTTATTGTTAGGACCATTAAAAGCTTCATATTCTGCCATTTCAAGCTTGGCCCAGTTTTATTTTTTGCCCAGCAGTCTATAACAGTGCGGCTCTAAATGTCATGTCTGCTACAAAGCAAATCACAGGTTTATACTAATGTGCTTGTTCTAATAAATTATTGTTTCTATAGTAACTATTTCACAGGGACTTGTAGAGCAGACTCTCATGTAATTTAAACCCAACAATAAACTAAATTAAAACATGCTTCAGTGCTTAGAGGAAAGTCTGCTTCATTAGGTGCTCCGCTACTGACAATCTTTACAACAGAGCGCTTCAGTTTCTCAGTTTTGTTGCGTTATTACACTGAAGAGAGGAAAAAAGAAAACAGTTGCTGAGCGGACTGTTAAAAGCTGATAAGTGATAAGTCATAACTTGGTTCAAAGATATTTTACAACATTAAAAGAAAAAAGGGCAATGTGATGGTCTTTCATTTAATAAAATTGTAACTGTTAAAATTGCAAAAGAGAAAAAAAACACTTCTGCTTTTATAGAAATATAATTACATTCAGAGCCAATTCACACGAGCATGTGATTGATTAATTTCATGTCAGCACAGCATGTGGTGTGATAATGTGTATTTACCTGTACCTGAATCAATATCAGGGAGACATACACAAAAAATACACACACTCTGCATACTTGAATTTTGTGTTGTAAAAAAACTCAAAGCAAGAAAAATCGTCAGCGCTTTTGACACTTTTCATGTTTTATAGGAAAAAAGTGAAAAAAGGCAAAGAACTGAAAAGAACTGCATTAATGTGCACCCTTTCACAATAATTTGATTTTTACATCACAAAATTATTCAATTTTTACAGGGAACTTTTGTCCCCAATGCAAATGTTTAGTTTTGCACATATTTACAGTCTTGGAGAAAAAGCTGTTTTTTGAGTAGTAAATAATTTTTTTTAAAACAAAACAGTGAAAAAACAGGTATGTTTTAGTACAGGGCTTTCGGTTCTGTACACGTGTAATGCGATCCTTTTTAATGTGAGCAACGTAGCTACAATCTGAGTTCCCTCAGGATCCCCATGTTTGTTTGTCTCCACCTTGCACTTTGCGAACATCTATTATTATTATTATTATTATTAAAGTTGAACAACATACACAACATTGGTAGAAAAAAAAAATACAAAAACTAGAGTAAGCGCAGTGTCACTATGGCTACTCAATCTGTACCCGGAAGATTTGATTTGCGCATGCATGAAAACGCTAAATAATCCATAACCAGCCGCTAACCAGGAAGTGGCTACGGATTCTTTAGCATTTTATGTCCAGCTTCAAGAATTTCTTTCAAAGAAACAATTCCACATATAAATGGAGTGAATAAATGAAGGATGGAAGGAATGAAGACTTTTGTTAAAGCCTGCTGAAATAAGTAGAACAGTTAAGTAGATCATATCTTTAGAAAATGACAAATTAAATGTAAAACACACACACACACACACACACACACACACACACAAACTTAGATACACAACTGTATTGCCCAAATGGGGTCTAACAAATGTAAATAATTTAATAAAATGGTTCCATTCATTTCATTTTATTTGACCAATTTATTTTGTGCCAATTGAACTGATTACTCAATTAAATAAATATAATTCAAAAATATTACATTTATTTGATTTATTCTATTTTATTTTTTATAGGATATTATAAAATAATATTTATTATATATTATTTAAAAAAGAAGGCATTTTAATTAAAACATTTTACAAATGTAAACTGTTGATGTTCACAAATGTTATATATATATATATATATATATATATATATATATATATATATATATATATATATATATATATATATATATATATATATATAAAACATTTATAACATTTTATATATATATATATAATATTAAGCAAGTGAAATATTAAGCATCAGTATTTGAAAAATTTTTCTTTTTTTTCCCCAATTATAAAAGAATGCATTTTTTAATTATAAATACAAACTGGTGCTAAAAATTTCACACTTTTTTTGCAATAACTGATTAGATACATTTTCCAATTAGTGACTTCATACTTTTGGGATGTTCATTTGAGCAGCTGCTGATGCTACTCAAATATCTACAGACATACACACATACATAGCTGGAGCAAGAGAACCCAGAGAGTATGAGCAAGAGCATGTGTGTGTGCGCGCGTGTGTGCGTGTTTGTGTAATGAGGGTCAACAAGGCTAATTTATTGCAGTGCTCCAAAGCTATGTACAGAGAAGTGGGCCTGAGTGTGGGTTTGAGTGGTGTGTGCTGAGTGAGAGGGGATGTGGAGTCACTACTTCAGGTCTGTGATCTGTGTAAGCAGACACACCTGTGTGTACAGATACTTTGGGGTCCGTAAAAGGGGAAACACATCCATCACTATGACTGTGTGTGTGTGTGTGTAGGAGAGGTGCATCCACTACAAGGGTCACAGTGAGACCAAAGCTAAAGACAATAACTTTACTTCCTTTTAAGGTTTGGACCACCTCAGACACACACACAGATACACACACACACGATTTGGCAAACATATAATGTAGCCTCTTCTTAACCTTGTTTCAGTAAAGATTGATGGTGTTAAAAAAGAAATAAATAAAAGAGGTTTGCTTTAATAAGATGTGTTGCTGGTCTGAGTGTGAGTGTGAGTGTGTGTGTGTGTGTGTGTCTGTGTGTGTGTGTGTGTGTGTGTGTGTGTGTGGGTCAGGCAACTTGTCTGCTAAAAGAAAAAACAGAGACGTTTTTATTTGCCCAACCTGATGGGACAAAGATTACATCAGTGCCCTGATTTAGACCAATAGAGAAACTCTAACACCGGAGAACAACAGACTTACACACAGTGCAAAGTCTCCAATTTGTGCTAACCCAATAACCCATTACCACAGACACGACAAAATCACCAAACTCAAATATTTCTAAACAAGGGCTTCTCAGGGGGCTCTCGAACATTTTGCAACCAGGGAACCATGACTATACAATCAATTCCACAAACACAGTCAAAACAGATTCTTTTTTGAATGCTGTCTAATTTGTCAGTCGAATATTAGCCTCATTAAAAAAAATAAAAAAAACAGACACGAATAGAGAAGAGGGGGGAGCAAAAAACGAATGTAATTGCCGCAACGTCATGTACCCGGTAAACATTCAAGAAAAAGCATGAAAACAGCTCTTCCTCAGTGAGGGGGGGAAAAACCCCAAAACAAAACATCACAGGATTTGCAGAAACAATTTAGTGCAAATCAATAGGCAGACAGCACACCTTTGTGAAAACAATTGTTTTCCTTAAAAATCCTGCTAGACTCTCATTAACGCCGAGTCACATCACTGAACCCCCTGTGGGGAGAGGATTACCACTGTGATAGCCAACTCGCGCTTTTTCTCAAATTACTGGCGCAAGCACACTAAGACAAGGTATTGTCAAAACCTTTCATTCCATCTTACATAGTGCTTGAACGAAAACACACACGAATACATTTCTATCTCTCAGACAGAACATTGTAATGACTAATAGCATAAGGGCTTTCCCTCAAGCTCCGTCACTCTCATATCCATCAAACAGAGCAGCATTATCTACTAATATGTTCAATTTATCCGTGTCAGGGAATTTATCCAACTTATTGAACTTGTCATGTTATTTATCCTGCATACGCACTGACTGAGAAAGAGTCAAGACAAAAGAGCTACTGGTCTTAGAAGTGCAAGGAAATAAATAGCTAATGCTCCTCTACTATAGAAGATCATTCGATTTTTGGTGTGATGAATGTGGAGACTTTTTTCTGCTCACAATAATTCTACAAGAAACAGCATTTATTTTATTTTTTATTGTATTTGTATGTGCTGTATATTTATTATTCTGACATTGCATCAACTCCCATTACTGTAGTAGCTATATTTTCTTAGATATCTCAGTGCTTAGTAATTCAATAAAGTTATTTTCTAACAGTATTAACCAATATCCTGAGCAAAACAAACCCCACACTAATAAGTATCGAATTCTGAATTCATATGAGGTATCATAAGCTGCGTAGCCTCCCATAATTCACT
Organism: Silurus aristotelis; assembly: GCF_946808225.1. Classification (NCBI taxonomy): domain Eukaryota; kingdom Metazoa; phylum Chordata; class Actinopteri; order Siluriformes; family Siluridae; genus Silurus; species Silurus aristotelis. The sequence continues at coordinate 16,071,269 of NC_139584.1, forward strand.
TATCAGCATCATGCTTTGCAAGTGTCATTCACAGGTCGGAGCCAGACAGCATATTTTGATACACTCGGTCATTTCAGTGATTTAAAAGTGCGTTAAGTGATAGGAAAGTATACACTGCAGTTAATATGAAATATTTACTCAGCTGAACTAGGTGTTTGATTCATTTTACAATCTACTCATGGCTTTGTTATTTTCTCTCATTTTCCTTCAGTCCGTCAACTCATATTGCACTTGAGAGGTCACATGGGACATTGTCTCCGCTCACCACTCCTGAGGTGGGATCAGGGTAAATAGTGGTGTGCTGTTTAACGTTCCAGTTGCCTGAAAGCAAATGAAGCAGAATAAACCTCAATCAATCCGCATTTAGAAACATATCAAGATCATTTTTATTTGAATTCCATGAATTCATATTTCACAGTATCCTTTGGGTCTGAAGCCAAAAGTTCGGATTGTATGAGATGGTCCTTAATCACACTAATACTATAACAGCACAGAGGGGAGTGTGAGGGGGGAAAATAGCACCAGAATCTCATTTCCACTCAAAACAGACTTCATGTTCCTACTTCCTAAATAAACCCCAAATTGCAAAAGCCCCCAAACCCAAATATGACTGTGAGCATGACCTGCAGGTTGGCTGCTATACTGTAGCATCTCATATTCAATGAATGATATTTCCCTATCTCCCATAAGTGCTCAATCTGATTGAGATTTTTTATTCTGTGTGGATCATCACCCCCGGACTACAGGCCACTCCCACCGGGATAGAAAAGTTTCTGATAATCCAAATGAACTTCATAGTCGTTGCTGTAACCCTTCACCCTTAGAGGACAAGTGGAACCAAACCATGACAGCAACATGTGTCTGGTTAACCATTTAATTAATCTTTTATCTGTATTCGCTCTTGTGTGTATCAATTCCTGCAGTAAAGTGGAAATACGAAGAAATTGCAATTCTGTGCACTTTCAGGTCTAAATAACTATTTTCTTTGATCGCTGTTTCAAATTCGTTTTTTCCAACAGGTATCTGCAACATGCTCTTGTAAAAGGGCCTTCGGCACAAACGATATGAAACGAACAGAAGTGACCGTGGCCCTCGGGCTTTAAAAAGAACGGAAATGTTGCACACTTTAAAATCGAGGTTTATTTTAAACCCCAGAAAATTATACATTTCCTTTCTTGTGTGAGTGTGTCTCAGGTTTCGTTCTCCTGCCAGCATACTGTTGTGCGAGGCTCTGTGTCCTTTTGATATGCCAAAGTGTATAGGTGTGTGTGTGTGTGTCTGCTCTCATCCCGTTCAGCCTTCAAACAGATTAGTGTTCCTGCCTTTGATGCACTCTTTATGAGGGAGGAATGCATTTATTATTATTATTTTTTTGGAGCAGGAATCTGCTTCCCATCTTTTCTCCACGGCTGCTTTTATTCTGAACACACACACACTGCTTGTTTTCGCCGGCTTCTCCCCCAAACCCAAGCAGCTTGCACTGGTTTACATGGCCACGGTGCATTGCAAAAAGGAGCGAATGCGAATATATTGTTTTGGAACTTCCTGATTATGGGCAGACAGAGGATTCGTCTGCATGCATGCTGAGGCCTCAAGGGCACGAGCAGATGTTTAGCCCACACTGTGCACATACAATATGGGCAAGTAACCGGATTCCGATTTCCCGTTAGTTGTAGAGAGTTTCAGATAATTATTATTATTATTTTCAGTATTTAAAATTTACAATTCCGCTTCTCTGCATTTTCCCTTTTCACAATTTGTGGTTGTTACAGTGGAATTTGTGGTTTCACGTGTTTGCAGGGGCACTGATGTTTCGCTGATGTTGGTGTTTATGCCACACTTGGATAGTGCTGTGCGTTTCTGTGTCGTATCAAAAAAAAAAATATTTCACAAACAAGTAAACATTTTACAACCAAAGTTTAAACAGATGTGCAAGAGCACTGTGTGATGTGTTTTCTAGTAGAAACACTGCACACTGGTTTGATTTATGTCTCTTATTTCTCTTTCCTCATTCCCCGATCTACTGTCCATGACATCCTGAGTACTGATAAAAGCCACATTTCCTCTCCTGCAAATCCAATAATGGCAGGGCGGAGGAAGCACAGTTAGGCGTCTTCTACACCAACAATATACATCACACACACATGAGAAAAACGGCCGCACACCATGAGAGACGCCATGACTACGTTAAAGCAAAACCAACATGCCTCCAGCTATCTGTGCACAGTCTCTGTTTCCACCAACAACCAGCCTCGCTCACGCTCGTCACCACACAAGATGGAAATTGCGTCTCTTGATGGCTAATGATTTCCTGTTGGGAAAATAAAGGAAGTGATGTGCAAGGCGAGGTAACGAGAACAAATGGAGACAAAAATCCTGTTGTGTGAAAGGAGGAAATAAGATGAGGATGCATTTAGTTCTGCTTCATGATTTTGTGTGTGTGTGTGTGTGTGTGTAAAATTCCTAGGGCTATTAACATATAATATTTACTGAATAGTAATTATATACTTTAACAGCAGCACATAGGCAGAATATTGTTAAACATAACTGCAGGTTATCTGCGTTTGATTATAAGAACTGCTTCAGATCTAAAATCTGATTGGCTTAGATGCATTTAAATCCTTGACATACACACACCTGTGCATATATATCATATTATATTCGTCTATCAGATCATATCTCATATCATATAATTATGTATTAACAAAGCAGGTTTAAACTATTATATGACACTACAGACTTTGTTCTGTATATATGCAATATGCCATAATGCAATAGTCTGAGCTGGTTAAAGGTTTACTAATAAAACAATACACAGTGCAGCAGAATAAAGGTTCACGAAAAATATTAATGAACATAAATGATTTATTAAACGCTGGATTTTATAAGCGGACACTGGATTTGATTTTCTAGTGGCAGAAAAGTTGCCCATTGCTTAAATACCATTTATAGACTACTAAAAAATAAAGCGTTTTTCACCATTTAAAAATGCTAATTTATACACCAACAAAATTCATGTTACCTGAGAACTCCGAATGAAACAAACTGAATAATGTTTGCACATTCCTGGATTCATGAATAAATAAAGAATCGCCGTGGTGGTGTTAATCTATTTCAATCGAATGCAAATACACAGACTCCTAACGTGTAGAGATAATTATTACCCTTGAACATCTCATACTGATTCAATTAGTACTCTATTATATGTTTTTCTCATCCTTACAGTACATTAGAATTTTTTTACTTTTTTGTTACAAGTAAAAAACAGTGATTTTTTTTGTAAGTTTGTTTTTTACTCTTAAAAAGAATAAGGTCAAGTAATGTTCAAGGATGCAGGCGGTTTAAAACTCTGCTGTATGTATTTGAAGAGAACGATGACGGCCATATTGAAGGGGATTGTTAATAAAAAAATTTTTTTAAAAAGAGTATTTGAAGATATCTCCTTGAATGACTGTAGTGAATTCACATTACTCCTAATATAATAAGATTGCTCCTTGACTAATGTTTTCAATTTTGTCCTCAATGAGAAGAAAAGTGCTCACGTGGACCATAGAGTGCTGCGTTTCTTTTAAAACGTTGGAGCTGATGCAGAGCGGTCCAACAAGCCGCAGAGGAGGTGATATTTACCAGAGGAAGCGGCCTGTCAAGGACAATCCCAAAAGCCTAGCTGCTTTATTTGTGTTTTGCACACAAGCTTTCGCCTGCTCCGAGTGTGATGCAAACCAAGACAAGCTTCTTTCTTAGAGTTGAAGTCATCAACCACACACATAGGATCAAAACAGGAAAAAAAAACCAACAAAAAAAACCACACCCGGGGTCAAGAGTTTGAATATGATTAGATCGGTTGAGAATGCTCCTCTAAGTATGCGTGTCATGGAATCACTGATGTTTTGAGGGACGCTGAAAGATAAAACCTGCTAATAGTTACAGGGAAAACAGCAACAGAGAAAAGAATGAATGAATTGCATCTGATGGAGATTATTACACTCTATTTCACTCGCAAAAAATCCAAATCCCACAAACACGAGGGCCAACGCTGAAAATGGAAATGATCAATGAGAAACCCCAGCAACACCACTTGTTTTCCCTCATGAGAGCCGAGGTTACCTGAGGTGAAGAGCCCGGCTCGAACAAACTTAATTAAAACCATGTAAGGGAAGAGCAAAAGGAGCAAAATGTGCCTTCATATTGGGAGTGCTCTGGTAGAGTGTGCTGGGAGAGGAAATTCACTGAGACATGGTCAATACAGGAAATAAATTAGCCTGAGGGGTGGGCAGAGGGCACTGGCTTTCTTTTGGTGCGGCTGGAGTCTGATTTAAAATGGACTAGTGGCTGATTTCAGAGCTTTACAGACTGATAAGCCCGATATTCACCCCTCACTGAGCGGTGAAACGGAATTGTGGCTCTTTTGAAGTGTTTTATAACCCAGGAGTGAGAGGAAAACACATCAGCTTCTCATGAGACTTTGGGAAACCTTATAATGAAGTCTGAGGGTGATAACCCAAGGCAGCAGGGTGATATGCTCAATACTGTCGGAAATCAAGGCCGACTGAGATGCAACCCACACACACACACACATACACACACACACACACACACACACACACACACACACACACACACACACACACACCCCACTGCAGGATTAGGCAAAACGGGGAAATATCTTGAGATAAGGTCCCTCACTGTGTGTGTGTGTGTGTCTCTGAGTATGTGTGTGAATAATTCTGTGCACGTGTGTGTGTGTGTGTGTGTGTGTGTGTGTGTGTGTGTGTGTGGTTGGAAGAGCCAGAGGCCAACCCATCAGTACTGTTGTGCTTCTCTTATCTTATCCTGAGAGTCATAAAAACAAACACACACCCAAAAGAAAAAATAACTTCAAAAGCAAATTTGAATTTAAACTGCGCACACTTCAGAGGCCGTGAGGAGAACTTGTACCGCTTCGTCTTTCTCTCCGTCTCACACACATGCAAAGGCCCATGGGAGACTGTATGGCACATACAGCAAGCACAACACAACAGCGATAAAACATACACAAACACAAAACATATCACTGATGCAGCCCTCCAAAGCTGCCCATGTATAATAAATGCCTCTGCCGCTGAAAAGCTGCTGATTTACAGCAAAAATAATATTGACTGAACAATCCTGACAAAGTAAAACGTACAAAAGCCTTGCTGTGCTAAATGCCTGTATGTATTTAAGCAGATCGGCCTTACAAGGGGGAAAAGCCTGTTAGGAAATTACACATTTTGATCCCAGACACAGCTGCGAGCTCAAACAGTAACATGCAGGTAATCTGCATTTCAATCCCATAGCAAAGCAACCACAATAATAATACAACACCAACAGTGTAGAGCTTTCGAAAACGGATACAACAACACTATGTAGATCCTTTCGTATTATGAAAGAAAACACATACGCCCTTTACCCTACACCATGGCCTGGATTGCACTAATGCACCTAAGAAAACATTTTAAATCCAACAGTAATACTGGTATCAGGAACGTGCAGCAAATTTACTGCTTCTCTCTGTCTGTCTGTTTTTTTTTTTTTTTTTTTGCACCAGCGTCCATATATTAGGAAGTCTTGCTCGTGTCCCGCTGCAGTCGTAAAAGCATGGCCTGGTCCTTGACCTAGTCACTACTCCGAAACTGCAGTGGCGGAACTAATAGTGCACTCATGTCCACTCTACCAAGCCATAAAAACTTCACAGCACATGTGGCCTGCTATCTAATTACAGAGCCTGTTTTGGGATGCCATTTAAATAGAGCAGGTTAACATCCAGCCACCTCCAGTTTCCATTTCTCCAGAGAGGAATCCCAAAGCAATCCCATGATAGACTGACAGACAGACAGACACCCAGAATTTAAAACATAGCAACAAGGCTAATCTTTATTGAGGGAACATAAGGATTAAGGATTTACAGAGTTGAATCATGTGTGTGTGAGTGTGTGTGTGTGCGTGTTTTTTGGGTCTTGGGGGGGCTGGACAATGACAACACCAGGTAGTCGTTAAAAGATTCCTCATAGCATTTTAAAGCCACGATGTACAGAACATCTTTCGAAGAAATAGAGGAAAATATATAAAAACATTTAAGCTCAATAAACATAAAAAAAAATAAATAAATAAAAAGTTACATATATAACTAAGGAAAGGCTTCACTGCAGACAGGATTTGCAAATTAAATTAAATTGTACAAAATTAAATTGTACAAAAAGTACAGCGCAACAACGAAAAACAGACATTACCAAAAGTACGGAATTAAAATAGAACAGAACATACCTTTAAAAAATCTCCCAAACAGCATTTACAGCATTATCATAACAGACTGTAGATTAACCTATTGGGAGAAAACCGGTAGTTCTGTGTGAAATCAGACATTGAGCACCCCCATATAACCAAAATAGCATGATCCTCGTTTCATAACACCTCTGCAAACATTCGACTGCACGAATCAGGCTCCTCTTATCGGAGCATCGAATCGTCCACCATTCAGGGTCAACCCTAATAAATATACAGAATTCAGCCATAACATTACAACCACTGACACGTGATGTGAATAACAGTGATAACCTCATTATTATGTCACCTGTAAAGGAAAATATTAGGGAAATATCGTGAGTAATATATTAGGCAGCATGTAAACAGTTGATGTGTTGGAAACAGGAAAAATGGGCAAATTGTGATGGGAAGATTACTTTAGAAAGGCTAAATTGTGATGGCAAGTTGACTGGGTTGACAGAGCACTTCCAAGACACGTTAGTACATACCAAACTTGTTCCAAGGAACGTCAAGCGGTTGACCTATTGACAGGGTCATGGGCACCCAAGACTCACTGATGCATGTGGGGAGAGGAGGCTCGTTCGTCTTATCTGATGCCCAAAAGCTACTGTATCACAAATGAGTTAAAAAATTAACGCTGGCTGTGATAGAAATGTGTCAGAAGATACACAGCATCACTACACAAAATGAACTGCTTTCTACAGTTAAGTACTACTAACTCTAGCTGCAGCTTACTAAAGCGTTTTGACCAGTCAGTAAATCAAACACTACATTGAAACCTCAAAAATCCCTCTATACATCCACCTGCATGCATTTAGGTCATTTCACATCAGGATCCAGTAAAAAAAAAAAAAAAAAAAACCTCTCAACAGGGGAAAGTAAACGGATTACGGCTCTGCCCACTGAGCTGACACGAGCATGTGCACTCTCCCAGAAACCCAGATGCCGTGTCACAGCACACGAGTGGAAAGTTGCCATTAAAGGATGGCTCGGATCCTAAACACACTCATGATAAGTCGAAATCCCAAAGCAGGCACAGTTATGCATGCTTTACGAGTTATCTAACAAATATATCATCTTCTGTACATCTTCCAAGCTTTAAACCTGAAAAATAGCCCCTGGGAACTCAGCACCGTTACTACTTCATTCAGCAGCACCCTTTCGTGTCAATTAACACTTTTTAATGGAATGATAATGTGTTGAACAAGCCAGACAGCATAACAGTGGACAGTGGATAAAGGATGCCTCAGATCCTAAACATCCGACCCAAACTCACAACACAAAGCACTCGTCTGGCCACCGGTGCATATTTTTAAGTTCGTTCCTACACTCCAAAAGCGAGAGTGAAGGCGTCACAGTGGGAGCAATGCCTCACACAAAAAGCCGAAGTAAAGCTCTGACCTCCACACTCTAATTGTGCTTCATTCATCATCCACCTCATGTAGAACGACTTCAATGGGGCACAGGGGTCGTATCTTCCAGCTGTTGGGGTCTTTCTCTAAGGCACAGATCTGGAAGCCCCACGCATCAGGGGGTGTATTTAACTTCAGGCCTCAGCCAGTTTACCCAACCTTGACACTCAGTGCTACTTAAGCCGAGACCGAGTGATGGGCATTCATAGCTCATGCTGGGCAGAGGAGAAAAAGGGCCACTGGAAGCATGTTGTTAAACTGATTATGTGAATGACAATGGATGCACAGAAATAATAGCACTGGGATAAAAGGGCACAAATGAAAAGTAACCTAGACATGTGGGGGTTGGGGGGGAGTTCTAGTTTTTTAAGGACAACCCATTTCAGAGGAATTTTCTTTTCTACACAATCTCGGAGTATGTTTTTGTTATTGGTCTCTCATTCGTACGAATTGAGAAGCGGACACAGCTTAAACAAACGCCACTGGATGTTCCCGCGGAGCTTCACAGACTTTCGGGACTGTTGTGTTTGAGCCTTCTGGGAACCAAAACACAAGAGCGAAAACAGATAACAGCAAGAAAGGGGAGAGGGAGGCCTTCGACGGAAAACAGTTCAGCGTTCTCGGCTGGAATTCTCACCTGCGGACGCCAGCCTTCACTCGAGAACTTTTAAGAGCCAGAAAGTCGATGCATGAAAGCGCTATAAAAACAGTGATAATGGCAGAAACAACAAGAGATCTGGTAAAGCTGTCAGCGTGGCAACTGTGGCTTTCCATCGCAGCAGCGTCGAACAATAAAGCCCGAGGTTAATGACACAGAGGTTTCCGGGGAACAAAGAACGCTTGAGAGCAGAGAAAAGCAAAAAAACAAAAACAAATATACTAAAAGAACCGCACAGACAATCACTGTAATCATATCGCAACTAATTAGTAATTAAATTGTACAGGGTCAATGATTTCTACTAAGCGCTCAGTGGGAAAACAGCACTGTCCAGATACAACTTTGTCCAACACATGGCTAAAATCCAGAATACTAATAGAGTTCGTACAAAAACCTCGTCTAATTAGAGATTCATAAAGTAGTCATTAGGATATTAAAAATCTAATCTGTAATCTGCACCATGTACTACTGTCAATAACATTATTACTCCTGAGTAAAATCCCAAATATCGGAAATCTCTTTCACAGTAATTGTTCAGATCTTTCTGAGCTTATTATTATAAATTATTATTCAGATTCAAGATTTTCTCTGTTTGTAATATTATTTCGCTGGTTTGCTCTTACTGATAACTGTAACTTGTTCACTACTTGGTCTTTGAAAATATTCTTCGTTTTTATACTGTGATATATTTTGTAGTTTTGTGTCACTGTTGTCTATATACACTATATGAACCAGAGTCTGACAAAAATGTGTAAACATCCCATTCCACATTTAGTCCCCATTCCATTAACCTCCATACTTTTGGAAAGATATTCCACTAGATTTTGGGGTGTGGGTGGGGAGATTTGTGCTCATTTAGCCACACATGTGTTAGTAAAATCAGGTACTAATGTAGGTGAGGTGAGGAGGCCTGGGATGCAGTCAGTGTGCACATTCATCCTAAAGGTTTTCAGTAGTGTTGAGGTCAGAGCTCTATAGCAGGCCACTCAAGATCTTCCACTGCAGCCATGTAAACCATATCTTAATGGAGAAACCATATCTTCAGATATATATATATATATATATATATATATATATATATATATATATATATATATATATATATATATATATATATATATATATATATATATATATATTATAACATGAAGTCAAGAACTTCTGGTGGCTTGTAATGGCACAATACCTTATTAAACCTCTGACAAGTTTTTCTTTTAATCTGTCACTTTTTCTTTAATCTATTAAAGAAAACACAGGTAAATAAGCATTGACTGCGATTGAAACAAATCCCAAAAAGAAAGCACGACCCAATAAAAGCTCTTGCCATGAGCCAGCATTTTGTTTATGAGAGATGTCATGGACTATAAAACATTAAAGAAGGAAATACTTCTGAGCTCTTATTTAAAAAAACATTTCACATGCTGTACGTGCCTATGGCGAATCTGTGCTGAGTCACTGTATAAATAGGGAAAAGAAGGAAAAAAAACCTTAAGACTAATGGGTTATTTATCCGCACTGCTGAGAACATGTGACAGCTGCAGCTAATGGAAACGTCTGCAAATTGGCAGAAAATTGACCAAACCTGGGACTTAACTTCAAACTGTCAACACATCAACTTCCCATTAATTATGAGACGACAAAATCACTTGCGAGGTTCCTCTTACTTCTCTGATGAATTAAGACGGATGTTTTTCTAAGAGATCAATAGCTGGGGATAAATCAACTGCCATTTCTGTAAACATCTGTTTATAAAGCGCATTTTCTTTTTTCCTAAAGCTTACTTAAACGGATGGAGTATAATGCTCGGCCCTGACATTTTGACTGCCGAGCCGAAATTGATACGTTCATTTAAAATGCTAAATGACAGTTTAAAAGCTGCATGTTCGAGTCCAGGTCTGTAAGTAAAACAGTAGACGCTTCTGCGGGGAAGTTAACTGAGCCCGAGAATCGACTTTTATTTTCCTACACATGCAACAACACATGCAACTTATCCAGCAGCTTACCCAAGGCCGAGCCTCGGGGTGTAGAAAAAAATGCTTCTTCCCACACACACTAAGTCCGTCTGGGCCCAGCGGTACGTGAGTGAGGGCCTCAGACCTGGAGGATTGGATTACACCACACAGGGGTTTATCAAGTCTCAAGATCTGAAATTCACTTGTGAAAACAAACAGAAAATTTGTAACAGTCTGAGAAAGGACACGCAGGGTTTCCGGGTATTGAAAGGTGGGCTAGAATTAACCAGTCAGGAGTTGTTCTGCATCGTTCCACAGTTTGCAATGCTTTACTGGTAGTAATGAGATTACAGGAAGGAAACTCTGTACTGCACTTACTATACTTACTGAAACCATCTGAAAAGATTCGGAACAGATCTCTAAGATCCTGGAAATCACAAACATGTAGGTCTAAAACACCCTTTACTAACTGCAATAACTTACAAATTATACAAAATATTATTACAAAATTATATATATTTTTTGTAATTATACCAATATCACAAATAGCTATTTATAAATTAGCAAAATACATCCAAATTTATACCACTTTGGTTATAATTACTATTTGTGTGATACTTCTACAACTTCTACTATTGTAGAATAGTAACCATAATAATAATTTTATAAAAAATAATAATTATAATGCGACTACTAAAAATAATAACAATAAAAATAATAATAAATTACTATATTATTAAGAAATATAATAATATTAAAAATATATAAGAATTTTTTATTTAGCAACAAAAAGTAGTAGTAGTGGTAAAATACAAATTATACACAATTATTGACAATTTGTGTCAAATATGTAACAGTTAGGAAATTACCACTTTTTTTTCTTAATTAGAGACATTCCCATGAAAAAATCACATTATTTACTACACCCAGAGATAAAATTCTAAACTATTATTTGTCATTTTAAAAAATATAAACTTTTATTAAATGCAGTTTATTAAACGCAGTTTATATATATATATAATTTTTTTTTTGTTTTGTTTTGTTTTTGCACAACTCAGGAAGTCTCAGGGTATAAAATAGACATTATCAGTGACATGAGTTTCTCGTCACACAACAAATTCGACTAAATACAGGATATTTAAGCCTAAACCAGGCTGCCTCTACCAGGAGGTTAAGAGTTTGGTCATTGGTCCTTTATACAAAATAATCGCCTACCATTCATTTAAATTAAACAAAAATGGTGATAGGAACAGAAAAGTGATTTTTACCATTTACATTTAAACTCTACTGAGAAGCAGTGCTTCAAGTGTAGACTGAAGCTTAAAATGTTTTACAGAGAAAACTGCCCAAGATTCTCTACAAGTGTCGATCGGGTTCGATATCACAGAAAGAGGATCAGTGCTGCTATTCTCTGCCCTCATATTTCCACGAATATTCAATGCACAGATTTATTATAGGTGGTAAAGAAAATTCGATTACTAGACAATTATAGTGTTGCAAAGTGCTTTCATACCATATCATTATTTTCCCCTTTAGTTTATAATAATGGGTGTCAATAATCTTGTAATCGATTGTATTTACTGGCTTTGTTCTAAATCGATGTTCATAAATAATCAGGTAAATATCCCAGACTCGCATGTCTAATTTTGCTAATAGTAAGATGAAATGATGATCCTCCCCTCAGAGTGAACAGGAAAAGAAAAGCCAGCTATTATTACCCAGACACCGAAACAAGACGTAAAAGCAAGAATGTGTTAAAACAGGAGGAAGAAACACACACTGTGATCAGCAGGCTGCGTCTGCTGCTGGAAACACTCGTCGTAGCCTGCGGTGTCGTGCAGGATCAGGAGGGCAAGAAGTCAAAAGGTCACGCTGCTGTCTTGTTTGAAGACACGCCCGAGTGAACGCACACAGATGTGCCTTTGCTCCTCGTCTCCTTACAGATCCCCAACAAGTCCTGTCTTATTAGACAAAAAGAACTCTTCTGCAATGTGGTCTTGCATTTTTTTTTTCTCCCCCACTTGCACATCCACTTCTTCCCTGCTCTTATCTTGCGTTTTTAGCGAGCTCCGATTCGGAGCATGTAAACTTCCTCGTGCTTTGTGAAACTCGGTCTCTAGGCGAGCGGATGTGTATTCGGCTTAGTGGCTGACCTCTCTGGCCCAGGTCATCGACTCTCACTGCTTCGCTTCTCCTCACCTCAGGGGTGGTGGCTATGCTCTGCTACACCGGCATAAAACTCCAAAGAAAGGAAAAAAGCCAGCAAGGAAGAAAGAAAGGCTGAACCAAAACTCCGGGGGGAAAATGCAAGTGGTATGACAGAAATAGTCCTCTCATTGCTATTCATGCAGTCTGGTGAGAAGAATAATATCAAGAGATATTATTTTAAAGAATGTACATAGAAAAATATAAGAACTTTTTTTCCTCAATTTTTTTGGAGAGTGATGGGTGATTTGATCTCAGGCTATTAGCTGTTAAAGGGAAGGGAACAGAGAAGGCAATAAGAGAAACGGAGAGAGAAACAGAGAAAGAAAAAAGAAACAGAGAGAGAGAGAGAGAGAGAAAAGGAGAAAGAAAAGGGGGCAAGAAACCATTATCCCTCTCACTCTGTCTGAGCTATTAATGGCTAAGAGATTTACATGTGGACATTTCTGCAGGAACAGTAGAGTTTAAGGTTTGTCTAAAGTCTCAAATTAGCTTATCACACTCTGACTCGTCTTCATTCTGAGAGCACAATATGAATCCATGTACATTTGGAAAACCGCCATTACAGTTCAGCGGTATAGGGCACAAACGAGGATGGTGGAGAACGAAAAGGGTCATTTAAATGTCACTATGATTTGCTCAATCCACTTTATCACTCTGCTATTCTAAAAATTGTGCGGCTTAAAGTGCAGACATCAAACTTCAGCCATTCCCAGTAGTGTGGGAAACTGTGCATGGCTGAGGCTGTGCTCCAGTTTTTAGCTGCTCAGTCCCGATTACTCAAAAAAAATAAAATAAAAAATATTACTAACACAAAATTTCATGCTGCCATGGTGCTACACTGAAGTGCAACACTTTTAGTACATTTAATACATATATTTTTTAGAAAGATACCTTTATATATACTACATTCTCAAATCTTAAAGATGACACTATTATGTCCATGTTTTAAAGTGAAAGTTTCAAGATACAAACCCTGGCCCAAGTGTCAATCACAGGTATAGTGTAGTGGAAAAGTCTGAAGAATAAAAGCTCTCAGCAGCAGCAAATCATGGCGTGCAACAAGGCTCCCCCATTTAAACACTATTATTTTGGAGTCCAATCTGATTTACTAATGTCACAAAGGAAAAAGTTCAGAACCGGATCAGGAATCCTGGGAAAAACCGGTGCCAAAACCTGTCTTTGTCATGCAGCCTGCCTCCCTGTGAAAATCGGACTTGAAATTTTTTTTCTTGTAATAATAGGAGCGCGACATCGAGGGAGCCTCTTGGACAGGCTCTGTGTGAGAATCAGGTACAGCGGATAAACGATCACAGGGATTAAAAGCAGCATGAATGGAGGCCAGCAAAGCAGGGCCAAGCCTTGAAAGGAACCTACAGGAAATTATAATGAGCTTTTAACCCACATTACACGGCCGGGTTTGAAAGTCAGCGTCGCTCTGAGGGCAAAAAAAAGTGTGTAAAAGAACATGGCTTGCTTTTTCTAATGGAACTTTTCGAATGGAATATGGCAAAAAAAAAGAAAAAAAGAAAGGTGAACTATAAATAATATATAAAAACACTAATATTAGCACATAAATCAGTTGAAGTAACTGATGCTTCAGATTAGCTACTAGATTGTACTGACATGCAAGTCGTATCTATTTATCATGTCTGAATCTCAAGTGGAAGTAATCAGGGGAGGACCTTAGCTGTGATTTGGTGCATTTTAAAAAAATGTCTCTCTCTGTCTCTGCTGAACATTTGCGTGAGTGGACCAGAAGCCAGCGAAAGTGTGTGTCCCCAGTACACGCCGTCCGTAATAAACCCTGCTCGCAGCATGTACGGCAGATCCCGGCGAACTGATCCTCATCAATGCCTCATCAATGATACGATCTGCCTTCCAGATAGAGGACAACATGTTGCATTAGTATTCATGATTTCATGTAACTGCACATCTTTTTCTCATTTTGCTCCAACCTTTTCTTCTTCTTCTTCTATCAGCTCGAGGCTGTTATTGGGTTACCAAATCGCTTCCAATCCCCCCTTTTTAAATTTTAGTATTTTTTTTACAGCATCTACCGACTGACACGTAAAAGCTTACGTACTGCATGTAACGAAACCTGCGTTTGGGTTACATTTCCATGGAAATACCCGACCGAATGGGATATTCTGATAATTTATGCGCATTGAGATTCGCTCCAACCGCATGTGCAAACGCAGATGGATTGAGAAGAGGGAGGAAAAAAAACATATTTGGAGTATGAAGCAGTTGTTGAAAGTATAAATGATCATTTTAGAGAATACTAAAGTGATGTCAGGTCGCTACGATGCAATAAAATAAGGAGACTGTCTTCTGGTAAACTTATCAGTGCAATATATGCGATATATGGAAGAGATAAATATAGGTATAGAGGGAGAAATTGCAGGACGGAGACAGAGGGGCTGACTGGGTGGGTTGGGAGGAATTTATTATTGGAGTATTCTGTAAGCCAGAAGGTTAATGACTGAATAATATATAGTTCAGCATGGAAGCTGTAAGGTTGCACTGAGGTTGGACCGGGAGAACCAAATTAATTATTCTCCTCGAGCTGAGAGATAAACAGGTTCACTAAGCATTTAGCTGGGTAATGGCAATTAAATACAGACTTCATTTCATTCTATTAGGATAAAACAAATGAAGCAATTTCGAAAGTAAAAGCTACATGTTGCCGTCTGGTTGGTGGCAAAGAAGGATGCGTTCATTTTTGTAACTATGGAATTTCTCTGCGCGAAATGATAAAACGCATCCCAATCAACATCCCAAAGCTAATCTACGAGACCCAAGGCATCTGAAACAATTTACTACACACACAAAAACAAATACTAATAATGATAAATACTAATGAAGTCAAACTGGAAAAAAAAACTGAAAAAAAAAAAGGTGCACACAACAAAGCGCACACAGTCTAATGTAAAGAGCGGAAAGAGGGAAAAAAAAATAAAGCTTCCAGCCCTTTGACCTATGATTTATGTCCTCAATGGCGATGTCAATTCATTAATGCATAAACCATCCCAAATAAAACAAACATTTGCGCATTAATCAGAACCAGAAGACATCTGTGCAGATGGAGAGCAGCGGCACTCAGTCAGGCAGCACTAAAAGCTCTGGAGGAAGCAGCCATTGATTTACAAAGGCCATTTTGAAGAACGCTCGGTTATTGCCCTGCGATACAATGCTGCTGCACCTCTTCCATAAATTTAAAACTCATTATATTAATGGAGTCCAATTTGGTGACCAGCAGCAAAGATGGATCCCAAGTGCACTGAAGAGCACCTGACATGACGCAACAGTGTTTCTGTCCATGTCTGTACGGTACATAGGGAAAAGGGGTTTTAGCATTTTAAAATTCGATTTGTATTTTCCCTAAAATGTACCAAATCAGTATTTTTTTTATGTATTTATTTATTTAGATCGGAACATTTAGCCTGGTGGAGTCGAGGTGAATTTGCTGAATAATGAGTGAAGATCTGAAGCATTGATTAGATGTCTATCATTTTGCCTCTTCAGTGAGCAGTTTGTGTCTAAATGGTGAGCGCAAGCACATTAACCCGTTTCTCTTCCACTGAACAACTGTCCGTTCACACACTCATTACGGGATTTTATTGGAGTCAGTATTTCTAGATTCAACCGACACACTCCTCACACAGGCCCATATTACACAAGCACTTAAATATCGCTGTGAGCTTTATTTATAAATTTTATTCTTAAATTAGACTCCCTTTCTTTTTACTGTTTCGAACAACTAAATAAAATCCATTCGGCGGTAAAAACATCACATTGGATGTCTGTTTTCAACACAAAACAGCACACACATCCCTAGAGTAGAGTAGAGAACAAGGGAGAGGGAGGTAGAGAGCAAGTCTGCCCCCTTGTGAGGGACACACTAGCTGCCATGTCTCTCTCTGGTTTTATGTTTGGGCTTTCATCACTTTATTTTATGTAAAACACTCACTGTTAGACTATATGGCACACCACACAACACTGGAGGTTAATATTGAACAGCGATCATTTCACCTATTGCTAGCTGTGGAACTGGGAGTAAAATATAAGATCTTGGGAGTTCTATTGTGAACATCAATGATCCATTAGAAATGCCAAAAAAAAGAAAAAAAAGAAAAAGGTATACAAGCCTTGACTTTTCTTCCTCCAAATGCCACACACACACACACACACACACACACACACACACACACACACACACACACACACACACACACACACACTTGGCAACTCTGTCTGTGTTAGTAGTGCTACACCTCAAATATCCTACAGGGCACCTGAGATCAAAAATAATCGGCAGAAGTGAACAGCAGCGTAAGGGTTAAAAAGATATCATGTGGAAAGTCGAGACTGTGCTCATGAAATAAAGGTAGCTACAGAAAGACAGAAAGACAGACAAAGACAGAGACAGACAGGCAGGCAGGCGGGCAGAAAGAAAGAAAGAAAGAAAGAAAGAAAGAAAGAAAGAAAGAAAGAAAGAAAGAAAGAAAGAAAGAAAGAAAGAAAGAAAGAAAGAAAGAAAGAAAGAAAGAAAGAAAGAAAGAAAGATGAGAGGAAATGTTAGTAATGAACATTTTTCCGTGGAATTTCTAAAGCTGGGACTGGATATCACTGGGGTTTGAAAGAATAATGAATGACTTTACAACAGTGGGACAATAATGATTCGATGTGTCCATCTGATTGAAAAAAATCATATACATAAACAAAAGTTCCCAAAATTTTAATACACAGCATGTAATAAAAAAACTGAACCTGAGACACACTGAGACATCGGGGAAATGATTTGATCGCTAATTAAAAAATAAAAAGTTCTAGATATGTTTAAATTTTTTAAGTGGGTCTCTTCCTTAAAAGCAGTTGGTAAAGTTCCAAATAAATGTTTACTAGAACAAAATATGTCCAGCCCCAGAAGGCAGATCGTGCTCTACATTAGCAGCTCATTAGCAGGTTTGTCGGTACGATAATGGCTGTACGTCTTCCCACACACGTTTCTGACTACTGTTTGTTTAAGTGAGGAAAAAAAAAAATCGGAGGAATCTGTATGAGGTCATGGTTATGTTACAGGCAAGTTTCAGTTGTTTTTGTTGTACTAACTTGAAGCGTTTAAACAATAGGATACGCCACTTTAGCATTTGGAGTGACAAGCCGATTGTGCTTTTATACAGCTTCAGCTTCACTGTTCTCTATACTGAACCAGTGCACGAAGCAACAGGTTTGCTCAGATTCTGCAGTGTGGGGTATCTATTGTTAGTCAAGAAGTTCAACCAAATGTCACAATGAAGTTTTGTTTCAGAAGAACGCATGCTAACAGCTAAAAAGATTGACGTGACAACATAGAGTGGTGTATAAGTAGTAAAGTTTCGCTATAAGGAATGAAGTGTTACAGCATAGATTACATTTAAGCACATAATCAATCATACTTTATATAAAATGCATTTTCTTAAAAAAAATAAATAAAAAAAATAAGGAGACAGCTTCGTCCTGTAACCGTCAATTTCCCCGAGAACATCATTTTTCATGCAATTAACTTTCTGTTCAAAGAAAAGTGTAAAGCTTGTCACTAAAGTCTTTCATCAAAGCTTAGAAGTGCCCAGAGATAGAAGCTTTAAGTGCAAAAATATGAAAACATGTCCCTGAATTAAACAGCTCTGACATCATAATGTGTCACTTTTCCCTTCTCAAACTCCACTTCTCAGAAGAACGCCAATTATAAATTATGCTCTTAAGGCTTTTTTTTTGGTCGCGGAATCAGGAAATGTGCTTTAAATGGCCTCTAGAAGCTTTTTGAAAAAGGGAGGGACGTAATGAAACACAAATGTTAGTAAGCGAAAGGGAGAAAAGTGATAACCCTGGATGCACGCGTGTTATCCAGCGCAGGCAGGATCCTAACAGGAGATGGATGGGAGCATTTATAAGGTCGTAGCTCATTTAAACCGGCGCTTTTACATTCGCAAAAAGCCGGTCCAGATTAATTGTCGCTCCGAATTTCTTACGCCTTGAAAAACAGTCCAGTCTTCGAGGAGATGGCAACTTTGAAAACATGGCTGCATTTAGCTTGCTCTACTTTCTCCGTACTCGCAGGAATCCATTGTCCTGCTGTCATAAATGTTACTCCCTTGATTTACTGTGTCAGAATTGTCATACGGCCCATTTTTCACTGCAAATCAGTTACTGGCAGCTTCTTTCTTCGAACATGTGCTGGAAAAAATAGCAGATGCACTTAAAAAAAAAAAAATCTATTAAACTGTAGGTTTTTAATTGACCTTCTTTTTTCTTTTGTGACTGCAAACAAAAGCAGATGTTTACATATTGAAGCTATATGTTGATGTCGATAGGAACACGCCTGCTCCGGTGCTCATCAGACAGTCCAATGTCATGTCTCTTTTAAAGCTCCAGTGTCCATACAGATAAATAAATAGGACTGGAAAAGCCTTTAGATGTGGAATAAAAGGGGAGAACTCACTGTTCTTTTATGTCTTGTTTTGTATGTATTTTTTCAAGGATGAAGTTTCAGGGAGCCACAGCACATGACCTAGCTAAGGCCCTAATTTGTATCTGCAGGAGATGTTTAATATTTTACAAGAACTCGAAGTGACGAGTGTGAGGTTTGTGAAGTCCTGGCCGAATTGTCTAAGTTAAAGTAGAGATAGGATTGATAAAATATTACTCCAGTAAAAGTACAAAAGTATTTGCCTTTAAATGTACTTAAGTATCCAAAGTACAATGATTGAATATGGCTATATTGTTCCTATTATCATTTTTGTCACAAGACTCAGTTTATGTGAAAAGACTCTGTTACTCTCAGCACATCAATCTATTAACAGAATGAAAAAAATGAGTCAAACACTGATTGATATCTATTACAATTATCATGAGCCTAAAGCCTTTTTTTTTTTTTCAACTACTTCAAAAAAATTGCGCAAATAAGACCCTGGAGTTGTGGCAGGTTAGAGTCAGGAGTTTCTTCCATCATTTATTTAATCTTAAAATGTTCTGCTTGCTGTTGAACTGACGCTGAACTGTATGTTGGTGTTCAGTAGAAACCACCAAGCGCCAATCAAAACAAGTTTAAAACAAAAAGCGCTTTACCCTGATTGGTGTCTTTCTGTGCCCCTGACCAGTTAAGTTTTTATCCTCATAAATAAAAAGAAACGACTGATTTCGCAAAGTGTAGTTGAGTAAAAATTAAGATATTTAATTTCAAAATGTAGTGAAGTTCAAATACAATCTACCCAAATGGAAATACTTTAGTAAAGTACAGATACGTGAAAAAGCTACTTAAGTACAGTAACCAATTACATTGGTGGAAGTGTGACCTCCTTCTAATTGGCATGGGAAGGGGCAGCTACCTTTTTCCGGGGACACTCAGCAAGGTCCTCAACCCTCAAATGCTCAGTTGTATGAATGAAATAAAAGTGTGGAAAAAAACAAAACAAAAAAAAATTCCATAAATGTAAAATGTAATATATTAGTATAATAACAGATTACTAAAACTCGTAAAAAGTGATTAGTGTTATTTTTGTTAAAAAATAAAAACCAAATAAATCTGCCTAAGGACAAAATATATATAAATATTATACAAAGCGCTCCTTTTATTCCCTTCACTTTTACTGTTCAGTGAGTAAAATGTGGTTGAAGGGATGTAAATGACATTAATGAAGTCAATGCAGGAATCACATTACTGTAAAGTGCAGCACTTGCAGCATCTATTACACGCAGTGTCTTAAAATAAAAGCAAAGTGACATCACTGTTTTGACCAATTAGGGAAGGAAATTTAAACCTGTGCCGAGGCAAATAAACAAGCAGTGCAGGTGTTGCTATTAATACAAACACACCGCCAGCTGCTGAAACATATTAGACGGCAGAGCAAACTCCATGGTGTTGGTTTAGGTCTACCACAGAAAAGAAAAAAAAATCTAACGCAAATGCCAAATGCGACATAGCGATGGCAGACATTGATGTATAACTACTGACTTTTCCATTGGGCATGTTCTGTTAAACTGAGGTTATTTTTCAGGCATTTTAAGTCAAGCAGGAATGTAAGAGGTATACATAAATGCATGAAAGTACTCTTCAATGTCACATAAGAAGGACAAAAGTAAACAAAAAATGTTGCCAGTTTTATTATTTTTTATAACTGCTTCTACAAAACAGAAATATCTTTGTACGTGAAAAAAGGTTACAATCTTGCTGAAGCCTTGATATACTTGTTTCACGTTGATTAATGTCGCAACAAGGCGGGGACGTTGCTCCTCTGCGACCTTGCAAAGCCTGCCTTGACGTTGGAAAGATATACCGCGAAAATGGTTGTAAAATCTAGTAGCCATGCTCCATGTCTTGAACATTGTAGAACGAGGTTACGCATGCGGTAACACGTCCTTCGTAATCGAATGTCTGTTTGGTTAGCACGACTAAAACGTTGCATGATGCAGACACGATTGTTTTGTTTTTTTTAAACAACAAAAAAAAAGAAACACTGGAGGTCAGCAGATAAAAAGTCTTATCTTCTATTCAGGATGAAGAAATCACTCACTCAAAAGCAATAAACAAATGAACATGAATAACGTAACAAATGAGACCAGATACCACATCACGGTTTCTATTCATTCCGCAGAATAATACCTAGGAACAGACAGTTTGCTTCAAACTTGTATCCAATTTCACGTTATTTCCTTCCACATCTTTTTTTTTTTTTAATGTATACAGTACAAACACTCGCACGGGCCCGCGCTGCCAATGATGGCATTAATGGACACCAAGAAAAACAGGTGACTCAGTGGAAATGAATATTTGTATAACATTTGCCTCTGCTTTATGCGCACTTAAAGCCTGGCAGCCGGGATTGTTCTCAATTTTTCCACTTGATGCCTTATTCATTTCGAGCAGTAAAGAGATGCTTGGGCATATTAAAATCAAGGCCAATGGAAACAGGCCATTATGGCTACAGACTCCAGGCACTGGATTATGGTTTGAGAGAAAAGAACTCACTTCGTTCCAGAGAAAGACTAAAGTTCCATCTTCGTCCGGTGCCCCAGGAGGACTTCCTACTCTGTCCTCATGTTGCATTCAGTTTTAAGCATCCTTTAAAAAAGGAGAGTAAAATACTGAGGTATGCTACATCTTTAAACAAGCACACCAGCTCTTTCTCAGCATTAATAAATGCAAGTCTGAAGATCCACACCAAAGCAGAACTGTCCAAAATAATCCCTGACAAAAGCGTTCCTTTTTCTTCATGCATCACTGAAGCACACGGTACAGTTTTTCTCAAGTGGTCGAAGTTCTCACCGTGTCTGTAACAGACTGACATTTTCTTTTTCTTTACTTCTCTTTTGTTCATTTAAAGCTGCTAGAATCAATAGTGCTGATCTTGCTGGATTCCAGCAGACCTTCCACCTCGAGTCCACAATCGGTCTCATCCCATCCAAACTCTTTTCCAGAACCTCCCGATAAATCCGACGACCTCTTTCGCAGCAATTCAAACTCTAATGTCGTGCCGATTTTCTCGCTTTCCTTGCTCGCTTCTGTTCAATTCTGAGATCTCACTCTTCCACTCTACAGTTACCACAAGCTATCTGTCATAAACAAATTGCCGGATCTTTGGTTGAACACTACTATTTCTCCCATAAGACATGTCCCTCTGCTGTAATTCTAAGCTTTTCTTGTACTCCATTACCCTTGCACTTTGTTCCTGTTCAATTAGATTTTTTTGTGTGGGCTGCCTAGCCATGCACAAAATAATTGCAAGGAGAAGTGACTTCTTGTAGAGAAACTGCTTTATTGCTTATTACAGCTGGACCATGCTGAGATTCTCAGTTCCTAAAAAACAACCATTTCTCGTGTGTGATTTAGTGATAGCTTTCAGACAGTTTTAATCAAAGTGTCCCTAAAAATCATGTATGACAGTTTTAATTATCGAACAAAACGAGTGTGAGGACTCGTGCATGTTCTTTAAATCCCGCTATGAGAGTTAATTAATGTGCCCGTATGTTAGTAATTAAGGGCGATTTACTTTCGGTTGAAAATGACAAGTTGGACCTGGGGGGAAATGTATTTTCAGACAACAGGTAATGCCTTCTCTTTCTCACGAGTGAAAATCTCACATCCGTCTCCCCTGTGACAGTTTTTTTTAATACCTAGAGATGACTGTCTCTCCTGGGACTTTCCTATCTCGACCTCTTGCTCATCTGCCAAGCTCAGCATCCGTCGAAGCCAGGAGCGGAAAAGCCAACCTGATCCAAACGGCAATTAAGAGGCTCCTCCTAAACCATTATTATTCACATCCATTAGCTGTTCCAACAATCCGATCTCACATGAAAAATTTACATTTTTATAAACTGCTTTTAATTAAAATGCACAATGATTAGAATGTCATGTTACTGAAAAAGCCACTATCTGTCTTCTTGTCATCGCAACTGATAGTGTGTTTTCCCTACACGTCTCTAATATGGAGAGAGAGAGAGAGAGAGAGAGAGAGAGAGAGAGAGAGAGAGAGAGAGAGAGAGAGAGAGAGAGAGAGAGAGAGAGAGAGGGTTCTTGCCAACAACAGGACTGGGGAAAAAAAAAGAGAAACGAGAAACAATTCAGTGGGGTAGAAGAAATCAAACTGTAGAGGGAAAAAATAGAAAGTTGAATAGAAAGTGCAATGTTACAAAAAATGATAAGCAGAAACATGACACAAACCTCTGACACAGATTTATTACACTGTCCACTCATTCAACACTCCTTTCATTTATTACTGACACTCATTGACCACTTCATCAGGTACGAGTAACTATACAATTACTGATATGTACAATTTGTCAACCCTGCATGCCAACAGATAACCACAGGGCCACCACTCATCATGGCATTACTCATTACCAGTAATCATGGCCTATCATGAAATAAAACTCCTCAATGAGAATAAATCACATGACTACTATTCATAGCTTTCCAGCAGAGTACAAAGCGAATAAAGAAAAAACCCCAAAACAAAACAATTTTTCCTCCCGCAATATAAAATCTTTTACTCTTTCACTCTCATTTGCTTTGTCATTGTCAATACACTCATGCACTGCTTAATGAGAATATTTATACAAAGTTTTATGAAAGGATTTTTACTGCTTAATGAAGGTCCAGTGTAGGTGCCCTTAATATACTGTTATTAAATCTGTACCATACGGTGATCAAGTTTTTCATAGTGTACATTATGTAATAAAAGTATGTTGTGAGTAATAGCAATACACTTCTCCATGTTTTAATTTGGTTTGGTTTGAGCTCTTTATGTTTTAACACATTTTACTGAGAAAAAAAAAAGGTTTACTTGGATATTAAACAGCTTTTGTTATTTTAAGCATGTGTGTAAATCCTAAAATAATGTGCAATGGTGTAAACATCCATTAGAACACACTGTGTGGTAACTAAAAGAGATCTCTGTGTGATTAATTAGTACATGAGTTTGACCAAGCTAACAGACAATTCTGGTATTGCTAAATGATCATTGTCTTTATAAATCAAAAAATACATTTAACACTTTTTTTTAATGAATATGCTGTATTTATTTTAATCATTTATTTACCAGCTAATTGGAGAAGTGCAGTACTTCACTGTGTGTGACAGTAAAATCCAGAGAGTGAAAGTATTACTCTCAATCTAAATCTCATCCATGTTCCCCAAATACTTTGTAGACTAAAAATGGTGCCAGCGGGACTGCAACTGCTCACAGCCAGGTGAAGTGGATCAAGCCAGTGTATAAAACCTGTATAACCTCTGTACTTTATGTACCATTATACTTCATGCACCCTACTGTACCACTATAACTCCTCTACCGCCATGTACCACTAAATTCCCAGTACCCCACTGTTCCACAATAAACCCTGTACCCCATTGTAGCACTATATTCTAAGTACCCTCCTCTGGTCTACTCTAACCCCTGTACCCCTTGTACCACTATATTTCCAGTACCCCTTTTTGCCACTATATTCCCAGTACACCTCTGTTCCACTATATTCCCTGTACCCCACTGTTCCACTATAACCCCTGTACCACTAAATTCCCAGTACCCCTCTATTCCACTCTAACCCCTGTACTTTCCTGTGCCACTCTAACTCTGCACCGCTGCCTCACTATAAGCCCTGTACCACTATAACTCCTGTGCCCCGTGTACCACCCTGTACCACTCTTACCCTTTTTCTCTTTGTACAACTATAACCTCTGTACCTCTGCTACAACCCTGTTCTACTATAACCCTTTTAACCCTGTACCACTAAACCCCCGTTACCTGCATACCACTGTAACTCCTTGTACTAATATAACCTTTATACTACCCTGTGCCAATATAACCCCAGACCACTAGAATTCTATACGATGATACCCCTTTTACCTTCCTGTACCACTATGACGTGTAAAACCAAAATATCTTCTGCAAAACTCTACATTTAAAAATGTGGTGGTGTAAATAACACTTTTGTTCTCTTTCAGGCTACTTAACTACCACTTGGGTCATTTTAGCCTTCCTCAATATTGCCCTAAGGGTGTTTGGTTCATTTTCAGGAAACCCTTTGTCTGATTTATTAAGATCATTTTATTTGCTTATTCTCTAAACGAAAAAATAATTTTACACTCCAATACTAATACTAATGTAGTTTTGTAAAAAATAAAATTTGAAATTTGGGTAAAGCTTATTTAAATATTTACTCAAATTAAAGGTAAGACCTGTTCATGACATATTTTCAGTGTGAGATTAAAATGTTTGACCACAGACATATTTTACTTGTTCTTTTTTTTTTTTTTGCCATTATTATGGGCAATAATGATAATAAATCTGGAGCTGACTGTCATACTGTTTAATAAAGCAACAGTAGCAGTACAAAGTATCTCTTATCAAGCAAAAACCTTTTTCTTCCAACCCTGAAAATTTACTTAAAGGTTTGTGTCATTTTTAACTTAAACACATCGAGTGTTTACAGTCAGCATGCATCTGCTTCAAATGACAAATCATAATGTCACTCTGCTGAGACTCCAGTAAGACATTGCAAAACCTTCTAGTCAGAATTTATTTCTGTTATGGCAGGATACAAATCAATCAACATCAACACACTGGAACATTGGTACAATGCTTACCTTAACTGGCATTTTTATAGGCACAGTTCATCGTGTACCCTTCCGAACAGTACTGTAAAACTGTCATTACAACAGCTAATGTGCACTACAACAGTAATACAGTTATTGGGTGCTCTTTTTAAAAAAAAAAAAAAAAACAAGGGCATTGATCACAATAATGAAAAGAAAAAAAAACACACACTACAAAAATCAATTTTCATCAAAAGCTATACAGTTGTCTCAGGTCATTGCAGTGCTTTTTTTCTTAAGACTATGCTTTAATGCTAGAGTAAAGACTGTATATAGGCCTCAGGCCAGCAAAAACCTTCCCTCTATTCAGCACAGGCTCATAAGCTCAAATGAATAGCTCTGTGATGAAAAGAGAGTTTTGTTCAAGGCTGGCCTTCATTTAGAGGTTACACAGGTTTTATCTCTCAGGGGTTGAGCCCTGGCTTTCAGTAGTCCCTCACTGTGTGCTGAGGTTAGAGACCAATTTTCAGCGAATTTCATGTAGCAAAAAGCTTAATCTTTAACGATTTCTGTGATGCTCTGTTATGATTGCATTTTACAAACAGTTTAGTCTTTATCATGAATTGAGAATGATTTCATTAGCTAAAAAAAAAATATAAAAAAAAAAAAAGAAAGAAAAGGGAATGAGGCTTATACAATCCCACACTGTCATACCGGATCTTAGCGATTGTGTATCAGATATCAACACAGACACCAACACACTCATTTAACAGACACTATTGAGAGGATCACTGCAAATCAGGCCCTGTAAAAATTTATCGTTTTAGCAGACAGGTAGCGCTGGGAGGATTACAGGAAGGCGAGAAACGAAAAATCAGTGAAAGCGTTGGGGAATTTTAAATCTCATTTCTACCACAGTAAAATAATACAGAGTCAACCGGCATGATTTCGCTTAATACAGAATGTCTTGCAAAGCTGCTGGATATCAGGCGGGTTTTCCTTCAACGCAAAAGTAACCCAGTCGAATGCAGTTAGCATTTACAAGGATTCAACAGTCATTAGAAAACTGAGCCATAATTTGTAATCATTAGGCAGATCAAGCTTTTCAAATAACAAATCCACAATCATTTAAGTTGATCCCAGAGCTTCATTTACATTTTTCCTGACTTGGGTAAGTAAATATACAGTCAGGTCCATGAAATATTTGTACACTAACATGATAATATTTTAGCTGTATATTCCACTATATATTGAAACTAAAATGAGATCCTTAATCAATTTTTTGTTTTTGAGCAAAAATAATCGGACCATTCGGCCAATTTGCATTCAGAAATTCACTTGTTTGCAGGACTGGCGGAGAAAAGCTAGGCGCGTGCCAGACCACGACTATGCCGATATTCAGCGTAACTGCCCACTTGTTTCTCCAATTTTGCGTAATTATTTTGTCATTTCATGTGTATTTAGAATCTGTTCTTGTAAGTTGTCAATATGAAATCAAAAGAGTTGCCACTGCCACCAAAGCAAGCCATCATTAGACTGAAGAAAATAAAAACTAATCCATTAAAGAGATAGCAGCTACTAAGAAAACTCTTTTCCTGGTGAAG